>NC_066322.1:15444764-15744764 GCF_022539315.1 Serinus canaria | reverse complement strand
CAGACAGGTCCATGTCCTCCCTGTTCTGGGCACCCCAGAGCTGCAGGTGGTGCTGCAGGTGGGCTCTCACCAGAGCAGAGGGGCAGAATCCCCCCTCCCCTGCTGCCCACCGTGCTCTGGATGCAGCCCAGGGCAGGAGTGGTTTCTGGGCACATTGGTGGGTCGTGTCCAGCCTCTCATCCTCCAGCATCCCTGAGTCCATCTCAGCAGGGCTGCTCTCTCTGTCCATCCCCCATCCTGTGCTGCCACCAGGGCTGGCGCAGTGCCTTGCACTTGCTCCTGCTAAACCAGGTGAGATTCCCATGGACCCCTCTCTCAGGCTTGCCCCAGTCCTTCTGGATGCCAGCCTGTCCTTCAGGTGTGTCACCAGCACCACTCAGCTTGGTGCCATGGGTCAGTTCCTGGAGGGCACACTCAGTCTCCCTGTCCATGACATTAGTGAAGATGTTACATAGCCCCGGTCCCTGTACTGACTCCTGAGGGACACCACTTGTCTCTGATGTCCATTGGGACTCTGAGCTGCTGACCAGGACCCTCTGGGTGTGGCTGTACTATTCTCTGGAAATTTACTTACAAACAATTGTTGAAGAGTCTTGGACCTAAACGTAACCTTCTTAAAAGTAACCTGTGGGATGTAAAGAAAGACAAGCATTAAAGTCAGGGAAGAAATGTTATGTTGCCTGTGAGAAAACACTGAGCTGGGAGTACCAGTCTGCCATTAAATTTTTTCTGTAAAAATTTCTGAGCTTATTTGTAATCATAGCATGGCCCAGACATAAAAACATTTCCCTTTTTCAAGTAAATAAAGGCCACACCCCACGGTGGTAGACCTTGACAGGGGTTTTCTTTCATCTACCTTACATAGTACCTCCTTGCTTCTTTTGTGCCTGAAACTCCCACCAGTGTGGAATATGGAATGACAAAGTGATTTACTTGGGAAAGTATAAGACAAGAATTTACCAGAAGTTTTGAAAGAAACCAAGCTCTTCCTGAGAAGGTAGAACACAGAGGAGAGCTGTGTATTTGGAAGAGTAAAATAAGGAGCATTGAAAAATACTTTAAGATTGCAGGGAGTTTTGTGTTTGGAGACTGTACATAGTCTCCAGATGTTCCCAGAGACTTTGTTTTCCTTTTACCATCTGTATGTGCTCCAGCCTTGATGTCTTTTGGAGAGAAGGGCAAAACTTTTTCTGCATTTTAGCAGTGCAGAATTTGTGCACAGCTTTTATACCAACCTTTCTGAGGTAAAACCTCTACACTTGCAAACAAGAAATTCTGCTTTTCAAATGTATTAAATCCAGCTCTGAGTTTGTGGCACAGATTTGAGAATAACATGCTGTTTGATTTCTCTTTACATGACTAGACCCACCAAGTGTGCATGTGTGTCCATGTGTCCCCTCTTGTACCCATTTCTATTGCATTTTGCATTTCTGTCAATATAGCCTCCAATATCTGAATCCACTGATAGAACAGATGCAGTAATTGCAAACAGCTGTAAAGTATTACTCATCTTGCTAATCAAAATGACTTTCTGCTAAATAAACCATGAAAAAAGCTTTTCCACCATCAGTGAAGTGGAGTGGAAATGATACAGACTGTAAAGAGTCCACCATGGAAGTAAAATCAACAGATCAAGTGTTCCTACAACAATGACTCTACGTGTTAATGTGCATTTCCAGAATTGTTATAGAAATTTCTCTGTGTTTAGGAAAATGAACTTGTGTAACAACACCAATGTTCCTCCAGGTATTTTACATGACACCACCAGATATACAGAGCCTTGAAGAACTGCTTTATGCTTTCTCAAGATTCATAATCCAGGGGGAGATAATTGACCCATATGGTTTTGCTAGATGTTCATTACATGCTATACTATCTTATTCAAAAAAACCCCAAAACTCAGAGTACTATATATAGATATAAACATTACAAAGGGACTGGTTTTGAGCTCATAGGAAGTATGGAAGAGGCTGGTTTGGGAAAAAAAGTCATTCCTAAGTAAAACTCTTGACTGAGAACTTGAGTCTTTCGTTAGTCTGTCCCCTAATGAAAAAGCTCCTTTTCTAGCTCATTGTGCTTCAGTTATCCTATTTTCTAAGTCATATTCTTTAATTCTTAAAAATGCTATTAGAAAAGATATCATCTCTGGTTATATACTCTTCCTCTATTCCCTTATGCCACTTAAGCACTTATTGCTGTGGGCCACTCCAGTATAAAACACTCCAGAGGAAACAACTTAGCCCAGAGTTATTTCTCTCACTTCTTTGGGTCACACTGAATTAGGAAGTAAGCAATCTTTTCCCACAGCTTTCTGGTACCATAAATGATTTGCTGGGAACCTCAGCTCTTCTATTATGAAATGTAACTAGAAGTTAAAAGGCATATAAATTACAGATGTGCTAATTTTGTGAAGCACGATGAACTTCCAACTACCAAGTTTGTACATCTGCAGAGAAGGGAAGAAGAGGGAAAATTAAATGAGATACATATCTGATTATAACACAGGAACAAAAAGAGTAAATCTACTTTCTCTCTGAAACATTTTATGTTCTCCATTACTGGATGCAGTTTCCTCCAAAGGAACTCAGCAAGTTCTCTAGATCAGTTGCCTTTCTGCCCCAGTTTTTCCTGGTTTTCCTTCCTTGCATCTTTTTTCTTTGCCTTCAATATTTTCTATGCTCACAGTCATCCATGGGCATTCAGTGCCATGGCTGCAGCAGCATGACCTGGTCACATCCAAGAAACCCCAGGAGAAGCTCTGCACAGCTACAAACCACAGCATCTTGCCACAGACAAGAGAGACCCAACAAGGGAGCCCAAGGCCACTGCCTAGGCTAACAGAATCTACAGGGTGACATAACCCTCACTATTAAAAGAATCATTGTAAGACTGTGATAAAGCAAAGTGATTTCTCCCATGATAAAGTGATTTCTCCTCTCTTCTTGAGGATGAGAGAAAGCATCAGAAGAACTGCTTAGAAAGCCTTGACCAAGTCACTCTGATACATTAATTTATCCCTCTTTGCCCACATTCCACACAGCTGCTTGATTTTTGAGCAAGGAATGAAACTGGAGAAACAGGCACTGTTAATTAAAAGCTGCATCCTTCTGACAAAGCACATAGTGTACATTAGTGGGCATTAAGGTGTGTCAGAAGCAGTGAACCCAGGCCCAGACACCTTCACATTCTCAGCTCCTCTCCAGCCCTTGGCAGAAGCATGCACAGTTTTCACTTACCCATTGACACTCCCATCCCACTCGAGGTTGCACCAGTTGCAGTTTTCACAGCCAATGACTGCATCTTCCCACAGCCACTGGTACTTCCAGTTTGCCTGCTCTGCAGATAAACACAAGGCTACAAAGACCTTTCTGGGTGAGTGAGCTGCACTGTGGTCATCATATCATCCCCCTCAAACCACTGAAGCTGCACCTTAAATACATGGACTGTGCTTGCCCTTGATACCCCAGCTGGAGGCTGTCCCAGAGACACTACTGTTCAGTCAGATGCCTCCTTCCCATCCCAAGCCTACAATTACCCATTCTTTCCTTAGTCCAGAATCATATGGCTTCTTTTAGCAGGCAGCAATGCAGCAGAGCTGAGCCAGAATCTGTCTCTCAAGATGCAGCAGGTTTCAGAGCTTTTTATCATCTGCCCTCACACAGGTTTTCAAGGAAGGCATGCACAACTCTCAAATGTCAGCACACAGTTTCTAAGTCAATGTGCAGCAGTGTGGGGTAGACAATTTCTTTTTACCAATTTCTCTCCATCTGCAACTCTCAAAATGGGCTCCATGGTCCTTTTCTTTTCTCTGCCCATTAAATTACATATCTTTCACTCCACAGACTATAAACTGGCTCACGTTATCCTGATAAATATTTGGAAATTCCATTTCTCACTCCTTACAGCTCCTTTCATGGTCATATGCCCACCATAGGCCAAATCCAGCAATTTCCTTCCTCAGAGTTGGAGTTCTTCTACTAGAAGTTTTCAAGATGTAACACACACCTTAAAGTGTGAGAACTGAATGAATAAACTCCAACCCTGGAGAAGGGTGAGATGATACTTCTAGGACAGGCTAAAAAGCAGGAGTGGAGCTTGTTCCTGAGACAGAAATGGGGAGCAGGAAAAGGAAAGGAATTTCTGGGGAAATATTTCCTTGGGGAAAAAAATACCCTGAAAGCTATAACACATTGCAAAGTACTTTTGTCTCCTCTTATTGACTTACTCTTTGTCTCTTATTGAGAGCCCAAAACAGATTGTAAGAAATATAGAGACAGTCAGACCTAGGCTGTGGTGGTCTTCATTTAGGAGGAGCTCCCCTGCCATGGAAAAAGCCAACCTGAGATCTTCCCTGCCCTGAAGAAGCAGCAAACCCTACACATTGCCAGTGAATGAACCCAAGAAGAAAAGGCCCCACAATAGTCCCTTGACAGTCCATTAGCAATATTTGGGCTCATTACCAGTGAGATGTATTTCACGTGAAAGAGCCACTTGGGCAGAAGGGGCACTTGAGGTAATTAAGAATCTATTTACATTTTATAGAGCCATTGATGCCCTTATGTCCAAGGAACCTATATTAAAACTGTGCTCAGGGTATTTTCCTATCAATAAATATTAAAGTAGTTAATCTGCATTGGTCTGCTAGCTGCCTGCCATGGCTGCAAGCTGTTAGCAAGCAGTAAAAAGCAGACAAAAGAATGTGTCAGACCAGAAACCAAACTTTCAATCCATTTCTTTTTTTCTGGGGAAGTTTCCATTTATTATGTGGTACGCTCTCTTACTTTCATGAATGAAATATAGAATATTTAAAAAATGAAAGAGTCTCAAAACTGTAAGAAGTAAAATGAGCCCTTGATTTAAATGCACTCTTACCTAAAAAAATTAGTTTGGAGTGATCTTTTATTCATTCAGTTCTCAGACACTTCCCTGTCCTTCTGAAATAATCTTTAAGTGCAGAACAGATCCAGTCTTATGTGTCCATTTAAGTTCTGCTGGTGCCTACTCTAACTCTAGGTTGTCTCAGAGTGCTCTTGCTAGACACAAGCCCAGGAACAATAAACAGCAATCTAAACTCATCACAAAATCACCTTAAGAAATGCAGAAAGTAACAGGAATTAATCAGCTGAACAGGCAGTCTTCCATTGCAACCCTTGTTATTTAGACAAGTGCAGCTAATATACATAATGTAGCCATAAATAATTAAGTAAAATAAATTACAGCCCAACAAAGTCCACATTAAACAAGACAGGCCTCTGAAAGTCATGTGGGACTTACTATGTGAGGATCAGAGTGAAAAATGAAAGAGCATGGCTTCCATGATCTGTCTGCTGCTCTAATTCTTGAAGATGATACCTAATCATTGTAGAAACTCTTGCCTAAGAGAGCTGGACCATGCTAGATCTGATCTGAGGCCTAAAATGGCATGAAAATGAAAAATGATAAAGAAATGAGCATGTACATTTTGCATCATGCTCTTATTGTCATGACTCACAAACCCAACAGAAGGAAGAAACTCCACCTAGAGCCGTAAATTCTGGTCAGCTCAATTATTTCACATGTCGCAGCCTGACTTAAGTTATTCAGAGCAGAGGAAGGCAGATCCCTGATGCACCCTTCCATAGTGCTGGACAGGGTGAAAATAATAAATTGGTCATTGGGAAACACTGGATGAGAAACAGCATATTTCATATTTTGTCTCACAGCTGCCTCTTGATGGCAGTAAATGGTTTGGCCATAGCTGTCACAGCTCAGCAGAGAAGCCCTGCAAGCAAAGGAGAGTCTATTTCCACCCCCTGTAACATCACCTCCCTTCCATGGCAGCTATGTCCCACACCCTCCTGGCTCACAAGCTGCAGCAAACAGCTCTATAATTTGTCAGTTTTTAAAGACTACTGGGAGCCTTTTGCTGAAAACCATCAGGCCACATTGACCTAGACCTATGGGAAGTCAATAGTGAGGAAATCACTCTGTTTTCCCCAGATAATTACACTGGGTCCCAGGAGAGGAGATGTGGCATTTCCAGTACATCAGAGTGCCTTTCAGGAGAATCACATCAGGTTTGGTTTTGATGTTGCTGACTGTCTGCTTCTCCCCTAAGCACTTGATAATCTTCAAAAAAAATTTTTAAAAGTGCCTTTTGATGCTCCCACTTCTATTAAAAGAACTCAGCAACATCTCCATTTCCCTATCCAGAACAGGCTTTGTGGCCAATGGAGTGGAGGAGTCAATGTTAGAGGCCTTCTCTTTTTCCACAGAAAGATCTGATTCTCACATCCTACAGGTCTGGGTTTTTAAATTTTGATTAGTCTGTTCTAAAGAGTCTGTGGCAGCTCTTACTGATGTCAGGGCCTCTGAACATGTGAGCCTTGGTATCTCAGCCTTGAAAAGGACCTGCATGCAGAGAGAAAAGGAACAATGATTAATCAACTGCCTTCTAAATATAGAAGCTATCGCCCAAAAGCAGAGTTATGGTGCCTGCTTGGATTGCTGCCCAGCTCGTTTCCTGGCTGGTTAGAGAGATCAGCACAGTTTGCCCAATGGACATGGTGTTTTGGGCAGATTTGCAGTCCAAGTAAGTGATCTTGCACAAGTAACAAACATCTGTCTGGTGATGATTCAGGACTGCACTGTGCCCTGTAGCTGCAGCCAGCAGTGAGAGGCAATACAGAGCTAACTCACCCTTAGCAAGAGGATGGAACTACATTTCTGAACACACATTCAGTTATCCCACCCTGGACAGATGCTGAGACAAATTTCTGTATGTATCTATCAGTTTTGCTGGCTAGCAAGGTTGCATGGAGGCACAGGAACCTGCCTTTCTCTGGTAAAGTCCTGGCTCCTTCCAAAGCCCCTGAAGCACTGCCCACTCTGTGGCAGTGGCAGTAGGACAGCATTCCATGTCACACACCCATACCATGTGCATCCTGAGTGCTGCACCTGGGATGGAATGAGGAGATTCCCCAGAGTTTAACTGAAGGACCCTTCAGGACTCCACTGCTTGCACAAAGCTTGGTTAGATCAAGATCCTCTCCAGAGCTTTGCAGGTCATGAGAGTGGATACTGCAAATTACTGACAAAAGGACAGTTCTTCTGAAGGCTGGAGACGAATTGTTTGTCAAGGGGTAGTGATGAATGGGAGCTGAAGGTATTAAATAAAATGAATCAGATTGGGAGAGGACTAGTGGATGAGGGAGACATTTTTAGTAGGGGTATCTGGATTCAGGAATAACTTTTGCTGTGGATTCTGAAACTTGTTGTTATTCTATCTAATAATTCATTTAATGGCATGAGTGAAGATTCTTACAGAATGCATTTTTCTAAGTACAGTAAAACTGCCAGGCTATCTGCCAAAATTTATTTTGATTTGTTTTGAGGTTCAAGGAAACCTACCAACCAAAGATTCAAGACATAGCTCTGTCAAAAGAGATTTACATTACCCATCAGCATTTCAATTATACACATCAGGCAGAGCTCTGAGACCTTATGAGAGGTCTATAAATTGTAAGATATGCATAGATAAATCAGATAATAAGTGGCAAACAAGGCATAGAGCAGCAACATTAGCTTGCATATCACAATCTTAAAAAGCAGATGCAATTAAGAAACAAGACAAAAAAATAAATATCTTGTGAACCTTTCAAAAGGCCAACCACATTATTGTAATATTGCTTAACAGTAACACTTAATAAAGGGAACATCATGATTGTGTGAACTAAATTTTCAGTCATAATGAATGCTACAAACTTAACCTCCCAAGTTTAAATAGGGTACAATGCCTTGGGAGAGATGCAAGAGAAATTATTTGATAAAGGTGACGGTTTTTCACACCTGGAAATAATGTTTTTCTACCAGGCTCTCTTGATCAACAGTGTGTAGCCACACATTAAAGATAAAATCTCAAGACTTACAGTGTATACTTGTCACTACTTGCATAACTTAGTAGGGAGAGAGGATCACAGAGATTTTGAACATAATTTCTTACACTACAGGAGATTAAATAGACTACATTTGAAGAAGGCAAGAAGCAGCTCTGGCACCTGGATAGCAGCAAGTAAGCTTCAACCAGTTTCTCCATCATTTATTCAAGATATATAGTCTTGTCTCCTACAAAATTTAGGCATAAGCATCCTGTGCAGCAAGGATGTGTATTTGATTTAAACAATTAATTGCACAGGAGTGGATTTCTGTTATGGCTTTCCTGGCACAAACTAAAATCATTACATAAATCAGCTGGAGAGTGGCAATTTTACCTATATAAAGATTGATTGAACATTCACAGCTAGAGTTGGTTCTGTTCCCCATACTCATCAATACAGAAGCAGCTGGGATCTGAAAGCTTTTCTGGGGTAAAGGCAACACTAAACAGCATGCTGGAAGAAAACAATCACCACATCAGAGATATTCCCCAGATCATTGTTCTGTGCTACAGCTCCTTTCCTCATCTATCGTGCTTTCTCTGATTGTTATTCATTTTCTTATTTAATGAATACTGTAATGAATACAATTTTTATTTTTTGAATGTATATTTACCACTATAGATCCTGAGAGGGAATATCAGCAGCTCTATTAAGTGATGATCTCATTACCATGATAAATGTGTATTCAGTGATAGATTTAATGTGAAACCCAGTGCACATAACTCACCAACAAAACTAAATCATGTATCATCTATTTGAAAACTGTCACCTTTTTCTAACAGATAGGAAGTATTTTCCCAGTGTCTGTTGCTTATTACACTCTGCTCGTCACAGGGACTATGACATGCCAGCATCTTCTATCACAAAAGAAAAATATACAATCATATCCAAAATTTACCCAAAGAGGAATATATTTGTTGGTTTCAGTGGTCATTAATGAATACACTCAGACTGAACAAAGCCAAATGATTTGCCACCTTTTAATAATTTAACCAGTTTATTTTCTCATTATATACATATATTCTCACATCAAACCCTTGAATCCTATGCTGGTAAGTGCAGGGTCAAGGGCACTGGTCCTACTGTAAGTGGCATGTAAGGGCTTGTTTTGAACAGTCAGTGGTATTTAGAGATTGTCTGGGTTCTATTCTGAAAAAAGCTGCCTATAATACTGAAGGAATGGACAAGAAGTTTTATCCAGACCAAGGAATTTTCTGTCTGGATTATGTAGAACAGCTCTTTCTGATATGGCTCTAGTATTTTGTTTTCAGTTGGTTTTGGTTTTTCAAGTTTAGTTTTAAAGCCTGTACTTGAAAATTTGTTTTAAAAAAAGCTTTCTAACACTGGAATTTTTAGTTCCAAGAATACTGAAACAAAAATATTTTATTATTACCCTTACCCAAATCAAATACTCATTCACATTTTTCACCCTATAAAAGATTTTGATTTGGCTGCTATTTTCCAAAGAAAGAGAAAGGGGGAAAAAACACACCCTGATTTAGCATAGACCTCTGCATGCCATTGGACCCTTTTCCACAGAGGCTGGCTTCCTTAAAGGAACTGAAACTGGGACACTGTGGATTCTCCTGCCTATTTCCCTGATAAAGCATGGCTGATACATCTACTTTAAGATCTGGATCCCTCTGGTAAAGTCATTTAAGCCCCCTGACAAGGCTGTTCACAGAAGGACCAGAAAGAAGGAGCTGCCTGAAGCTCTCCCAGAGTTCAGCTTGACACAGTTGTCTTTCTTTTCCTGCTGAACACCTGCTCATCAACCCCACACAGCTCCCACAGCCACGCTGCAGCTTCAAACACGAGGAATTCTGGGGAGTAACAAATGATGGAGCTGCACTGCACTACCCAGAGCTGCCATCCCAGTGCTACACCCCGCTCTCTCTGCCCTGCAGGAGACAGTGCTGAACTCTCACTGCCTCTCTGGTCGAGCAGCAGTCTGGAAGAAGGGCTGAAAATGGATCTCTACAAGCTAGGGGTTCAACCTCTTCTGCCCATTGAACTGCTGGAGTCACACTGTCCTGGGCATGGAGGGTTGGGGGATCTTTGGAGAGGTGTGTGGGAGGGAGGCAATTGGGCTGCTTGGTGCTTCTGTTCCCAGGCACCACATAAAAGATGATTTCCTTCCCCAAACAACTAGCATTAGGAAGAGAGATTACAGCATTGTGCTTTTAAATTCAGTCGTCATTACTTCCTCTCCCAGCGCCTCTGTGTCAGATTCGCTCTGTCCTGCCCAATTAATGTGTTAATAGTGCCTGTCCCAGACAGTCAGTGCTAGATATGCTCCCAATTTAGTCCAAGATTTAGATTACCAGGACATTTAATTTCCTTCTATAAATGATAGCTCTTTGGTCATTTTTAGTTCTTCAAGTGAAAGAAATAATGAGCCTAAGAGTAGGTTCTATGTCTAGTCCTGGAGGCTTGACTCCAGCAGAGCTCCTGCTGTCCTCAATGACTGGAGGCTTGCTGTGCAAGTTAGACCTTCAGAATCTGGATCAGTACACTCAAGAATGTGCAAAACTGGTACAATGTGGCAACTGATCACAAGAGGTGGATGAGAGATATTTTCATCATTATGGAACAGGAGTTGCCCTATTTTAATGCTTGTTGTAAGAGCTATTTTTACATCTCAGTGTCTGGATAAGACATGTCTGAAAAATATGATTTTCAATCAGTGTGAAATTCCTCCTTAAAATTCCTTATGTTGGTGATGTGCACCCTCCAGGCACCTTTGAAAATGCTGGGGAGAAATTTGCCTCTTTTGAAGTCAGTGAGAGTTTTACTACTAAGCTCAGTAGCACTGCATCTTGCAGCTGTCTCCTGACTTCAGTCATTCTGAGTTCTCTGCTTGGCTGGGTTATTTAAAAGGTGTGGGAGGAAAAAGATTGTCTATAACCAAGGTTTCCACCAACAAGATCACTACTGACTTATTCTCCATTTAAGCCATGCAAAGGTGTCACAACTCCAAAAAAGGCGTGTGTTCATACATTATTCCTAACAATCCTCATATTATATAATATATAATATATCATATATTATGCTATATTTTATATATTGTATATAATAGATTCTATTCAGCAGAGTAGGTTTTTAATTTGCTTTTCCATATTATTCAAATGATTTAATTTCATTAAGGGGAAATAATAAATAAAATATATATTTTTTTAATAGGAAGGTGTCTGTAATAGTCTACCCCAACAGCCCAAATCACCACTCCTTGTAATGGTAGTACTACTGTGTCTAGGTTATCCATACTGTATATGTGGTTTACATTTTCTCCTGGATTCACTGATCATTTCTACAAGATTAATTTTAATACATTGAGAAATGGTTGTTCTGTAAATTGTTATCATTAATGTACCAAATGCACTGTCCATAAAATGATTAAAGTAAACAATATTTTGTTGGATGACAAGCCCTGAAATGCTGCCAAATGAGAGACCCAGTGACTGTAAGTCTTTTTGACTCTGTCACACAAAATAATTGGTAAGTGCTATGCCTTCATGCTTGTAGAGGAAATAATATGAGAGGGGAAAAAAACCAACAGGTACAGGGTCAGTAATAGCAACCTCACAGAAAAACTGTAACACTGCTGGCATTAATAATTAAATGTACAAGAAATCTCAATAAATATTAAGTTATATGCTAAAGAAATCTATTCCAATGTCTTTTTGCATATGTGTGAAGACAAACTGATTTGTATCAGAGAAATGGGAAATCTGTTTTACTCAATCTTTTTTTCTAGTCAGAGCTGTAGAATTATAAAGCACAAATCTGCTTAAGTTGGTCTTTTTTACATTTATAAAGGGCCACACTTGATTTAGCAATACTATTTTTATGTGTAATGACATGGAATCATTTATTATACATTCTGCTAATCTTCAGACTTACATTTTGACAGGATTAGGAATTTATACAATATGTAGACTTTAGGATGCACATTAAGACCAAGGCACTTCAATATATTTGGTTTTTTGCAAGCTGAGAGTGAGTATGTGAGAAAATCATCTTGTGTTTCCTGCTCTCTGAACAACAAACCACAGTAATCCTTCTGATGGTAATCATACTATTTTCTGTTTAAGATTACATTTTGTTTGTACATTTATAGTGTCACTTAAAACAAAATCCAGCAGGTTTTTTTTTTAGGTATCTTTTAAGAGAAGTGAATATTTTAAGAAAATGACATAGAAATCGAGTTTTCTAAAAGGTACATACTTCCCAGTATGTATTTTATGAATATTTAAATGAAAGATGATCAGAAATGTATAAATAATTGTGTTAACACTTTAGGAATTGTTACTGTGTTCTGAAGCTCAGTAATAAGTAGATTTCCATACTGAAGGGATTAAAGGACCTAGATTTGGTGAATGCAGAAGCTGCATTGTTTTTTCTTTTTCCTATACAACAACCTGCATCACTGTTTTTGATACACAGCCTAGTTAAATATGATATTCCTATCTACAGAAGGTATACATTGATAATTGGCAAAATTATTTACTAAAAAAAATAATGCAGAAATTTACAACAGATTATTTTCAGTCCTAGAGGAACTTATTCATTTGCATGAGAATGGCAATTCAGTGTGGCAACAGAAAGCTTCAACTGCATCCCTGCACTTTATTGCCTTAGGTTTGCAAACTGCTTTAACAGCCATCAGCCAAGAAATGTACATGTCATCTGCAAATCAGAAATCACAGATCTTGACTCGAGTGATTGCACAGGGAGAAGTGCTGAAGGGTTCATAGTGGCCAGAACAAGACTTAAAAGTGATGTGAAATAGGGAGCAAAAAGGGCTGCAATTGCCTTGGAGCCTAAAATAGACTGAGCTTCAATGCCATGGAAAAAATCACCAGCTTCTCCATCATTTCTTTAAAGGTCAGAATTTTTGTAGGTGGATTGGGAGCGCAGTGGATTGCAGATGCGTTTAACAGCAGGGTATTTTCCGCTGCCATGACCAGTTAAGGAAGATTTTCAAAAACACATCTGCTGGTAAACAGTTTGGCCCTACTCTGGGTCAGCTGCCTTATCTGTGCTCATTGCTGCATGAATTCTTACCTGGATGAAGTCCCAAACCTCACATCAGTCAAAGTTAGGCTTTCAGTACAGTCCATTACATTTTTTAGAGAGGTAACTCCGTGGCTTTCGGTTGGTTTTATGATGCAGGTCTGCTTCTTCACAAATGCATGAAGCACACAGGCAGCAGAGACAAAGGCTGCTCCTTCCCACTTCCTGTTCACATTCCACTCCTCAGCAGGCAGAGCACATCAGGAAAGAATAAATGAAGGGAAAACAGATGACTTAAAGAGTAACAAGGACGAAGAGAGAGAATTTCTCCGTGCTGCAAAACGAGGCTGAATTCCAATATAATTTTGCATCATTTCAGACAACTAATATTATTCAGAAATTGATTTAAGAGGAATTCAAACACAAATTGCCTTCAAACTGATGTGGAAGGAGTAAATCTATTTTCCTTTTCAATCTCTCCCACTCTGCAGGTGACTAAATGCCCTCGGTTTAAGATTTCTCTTTCTCCAGTCTGTTGTAACAGAATCTGAAATTCTGTTTGTAACTGGAGAGGTTAAAAATTGATCCTCTTTATTAAATGGATGAACCAAAATGCAATTAAATAAACAAAGATCTTTGCAGCTTCTGTTTTATGCTGGACAGTGTCTACACTTCACACATATTTGTATGATACTTAAATATCTCTAAGTAATTTAACTTTTCTAAATGTTTATTAGTCCATGGTGAGTGCACTGGATCCTCTTCTGGGATCAAGATATGAATTTATAAGAAGTGTAAAGTATTTAGATAGTTTCAAACATATTTCAGAGCACTTGTAACATCTGGGGAATGATTTCTACTTGGCTATTCTACTGTTAACTTCAGAGAGAGATGTAGGCAGTTTAACCAGCCAAGATTTTGGGTACCAGTGACAGCTGAGCCTGTTGCCTAATGGTTGTCATGAAGAGGGTGTTGTTTCCTTGGAGTGCCTTCCCTCCCAGCTCTACCTCTGCCACCCAAATAACACTAGGCAGAAATGAGCTTCTACATTTCTGTAAAATAAAAATCTCCACCAAAAGTACATGCCATGGGAAGAATTGAAAATTCTTCCTGACATACTTTCCTGGGAACTGAGACATTGGAAGAGCCTCAGAGAGCAGAATTAACTAGGCAGTGAAAACATAACAGCACTCTTAGTGAAATCCTCTGCCTTGGTCATGAAAGGACATTTTGCTGGGGCAGCCTACATCTGTGCAATCACTACACCTCACTCAAGAGCTTACAGTTATGTCTTCCCAAATAGCTCTCACAGTGCATCTGAAAGGTTTGTCTGCACATTTATTATTCGAAGGTTGTGCTGTTCACACCTTGGCCTTGAATTTTCAGTTTAAAAAGAGCAATGCCATATTTTTGTTCAGTTATTATCTCACCTTGTGTTCACCTCCAGTGGCAAATGCTTTTTCTACTACAGCCCATCACGAGGTGCCTTGTAACACCAATCACAGCCAGTGGGTATCTCAGAGGACCAAGCATTAGTTTTTAACATAACCAGGAAGCACTGGAGAAACAGTAGAGGAGGGAGAGAAGGTGGAGAAACCAGAGTCCACAGGCACTGGTAGCTCAGCATTTAACAGGAAACTCTATTGCAACTGACTGAAGCCCTTGTCTCTATGCTAGAGCCCAGTTCTGCAGCTAAACCAGACTTTCCAAGTTCCCTGCCAGTTTTAAGTGTCCTGCATTTTTGAACAGATGCTGCTGCCACACTGAGGAAGAGCTGTGATTGTACATTATTATGTTCCCTCTTTTGTTTTCACTTAACTAACCTAAAGAGATTTTATTCCTCTTTTATAAACTCCTCTGATTTTCTGTCTTCTTAACAGAAAAACACAAAATTTAGTTGCTTCTGCTTTTGTACTAAAGCTATTTGTGAGGGTCATAAACCCATAAGCCAAGGATGACTTTCTCACCTCACTCTTACTAAGGCAAATCTCCTTTGCTTTATCTGGGCATACTCAACAGCTCTTCTCCACTGAGCTGCCATGAGTGCTGAGGGCAGCAGACAGGAAGTTTCATGAGGAGGGAAAAGAACTGACCTTCTCCTTGTAGAGGCAATTTTCCTCAGATGCTCTGGTTGTGACAGGGGCCTCTGCTGCACAGAATGTCCTCTGCACCTGTACAGGGAAGCAGGAACAGAGAACTGCATGAGCTGAAAACACTGAAAGAGAGGATCAAAAATGTCACAGATGTCAACAAGATAGAGGTAGAGATGACCACATCCCAAAAAATCAATGGGACTGATAAGCCCTCAGTGACATGGGAAGATGGGAACACTATGGTTTCAACTACAGCCAGAGACTGACCATAGCCTGGTCACTGTGAAAACTTCCTGAAACTTTCAGAGTCCATAGTATTTTCATATGTATTTTCTAATTCAATCAAATGGCTTTTTGAGGAGAGAATAATACAACATGAAATTAGTCCTACTGCAAATCAGATTTGATGGCATTTCTGAACCTTTGCTTCTCTTCTCTCTTTCTTTCTCAATATCCTTCTGGTCCAGTCAGACAATCTCCCCCCAGTGTTTGCCAACAAGGGAAAGCAGTTCATTTCATTATTTCTTGTTCCTGGTTTAAACTAGATGGTTCCAAAGTTATAACATTATCAATACCATTATCACTTGGTGACTCCTCTGTGCTTGAAGAAGGACAGAAGTGAGAGGGCAACCCACAAGAAAGTCTGTCATTACTGGGAAAAACAGATAGATGAAATGTCTACATTTGCTCCTCTTTACTTCCTTCCCTTTCAACAATTATCTAAGGCAGCTACTGAGCCCTAACTACTCAGGATCCATGCAAATATCCACTGTGCTTGTCTGATCAATGATTCAATAGGCAAAGAGGGGCCTTTTTTCCATGCTCATCTTTGATTTCTGCACAGAACTATGCTAAGCTTGTGTTTCTCAGATGAAAGCAAGTGGTACAGTTTATGCTAAAATGACAAAACAATTTGAAAGCGAATGTGTATAACGGAGAGAAGAACTTAAGCGCATGGTTGACATTATTACGTTTATTTCTCAGTGAGACCTGTCTTTTCATGACACTAATCAAAAAACTGGGTCACCTCACAATGGTAATTTCCTAGGAATCTTGAAATTCATGAGTCAATTTGATCCCTTTTTAGCTGAACATTCACTAAGCACAGTGAGGCTGGTGGAGCTCAGCTAGCTCATCAGACTTGTCACCGACTATATGTGAAGAGTTTATATCCTTAATGGGATCAAAGGTTTTATCAGTGATCCTTCGTAAATGTAAACAGATGAAATATTTTTCCATCAGCATTGATTCCACACCTGACATTTCTTCTGTTGATCAGTTAATGGTTATTGTCCGTTATGAAATCAGAGACAAGGAGGGTTTATTACTTTCTTAACAACCAAGAACCATGCCAAAGAACACCCCCTACCCTCCCCCTGTTTGAATCCACCTTGCTACAACTGAATATTAATAACATCATTTGCCATCGCCAAGGACAGATTTAATGCGATGCTAGTCTGGACATCATGAGGAACTTTTCAAAATATTGCATGGTGTTTTAAAATGCAGAGCTCCCTTTAAAGTCAAATAGAAGTCAGTCAGCTAAAATCCTGGAGATCCTTCAGAAATTTAGAAGCAGAAAGGTCTCCAGACAAGGATTTGTGAAACTAAAGCATCGGCAGGGAGTGCCATGCACTTAGCCTTTTTTTGTCAACACAAAATTATGCTCTTCTTTAGTGTCTTTTAGTGTTAATTCTGAATATTCCCCTGCAGATCTATGCAACTGAGAATATTCCTGGGAATATGACACAATTCTGAAACATGCTACAGCTATCAATGAATTCAGACTCATCAGATTTTTCAGCTGAGCAATATTACCCTTGTTTAGCATAAGGAGGAACAAAATGATGAAAGTGACTTGCTTATAGTATTACAAAATTACAGCAGTGCAGAAAAAGAATCCCATTTCAGTGAATTATTTTGGGGGACAGGGTGAAGCTTGCAAAAAGAACCAGTTTAGAAAGAAATCATACTGTAATTTGATACAGTTAAATTACAATAACAAGGGGAAAAGAATGTTTCAAATCCTATAAAAACAAAGGAAAAATATCCTGTTTAAAGTCAGAATTTTTCATTCAACCTCAAGTGAAGGGTTTTCTTTGGAAATTTTGATTCATAAAAAAAAACCACACCACTCTGAAGTGCATAAATTACCTGCTGCAAGAGTGATCAAACCTGGAAACATGGCAAACAATACCAATTTAAAAAGGAGAAAGGACATTTCAACCCAGATAGAATCAGGCCAGTTTCTCCGGGCTGAGCATGAGTAACTCAGTCAGGTTCACACGAGTCAGTCATGGCCACAAATGCAGAAGTGAGCCTCTGGGCTTAATATGCAATATGGAGTTGATCCCTTGTCCCTAAATCAGCATCAGCACTGACTGCTGGATTACCAGGAGTACATCTGCACAGCACAGTGCAGGCTTAGAGACACTGCAAGAGCCCTGACCCAGGGCTGGGACGGTACCAGGTAGAGCTCTCAGCTCACCAGGGCAGCCTCACTGGGCTGGGCAGAGCAAGAGCCCTCCAGAGACACTGCTCCTGCAGGGAGAGCCCTCCAGAGACACTGCTCCTGCAGGGAGAGCCATCCAGAGACACTGCTCCTGCAGGGAGAGCCACCCAGAGACACTGCTCCTGCAGGAAGAGCCACCCAGAGACACTGCTCCTGCAGGGAGACCACCCAGAGACACTGCTCCTGCAGGGAGAGCCACCCAGAGACACTGCTCCTGCAGGGAGACCATCCAGAGACACTGCTCCTGCAGGGAGAGCCACCCAGAGACACTGCTCCTGCAGGGAGAGCCACCCAGAGACACTGCTCCTGCAGGGAGAGCCAGCCAGAGACACTGCTCCTGCAGGGAGAGCCAGCCAGAGACACTGCTCCTGCAGGGAGAGCCACCCAGAGCTAGCTGCTGGCTCTCTGCACAGGAGGATGTTTGGATTTCTACACCTTTCCTGAGGAAGTTACCAGCAATCCTTTGGATTGTGTTCTACAGTTTGTGAGTCCTGTCATGACTGGGTTGATGTCCAAAGAAAAACAAAAAGTAAATCACAATGAGACTGAGATCAACATATTATTAGAGATCAAACTATCATTGTTAAATTTGAGTTCAGAGGAAGTTAAAATTCATCTGACAGAGCCAATGTAAAGAAAGTAGCTCTCCCAAAATCTCCAGTAGAGATCCTCTGCTGGCAGTCTGACTGTACAAACAGTTACTGCATGGACTGATGACTAATACTCTGACACAGGGAGCATTTCCCCATTTGATGAAAAAACATGGACTATTGAAGGAATTGGTCTCAACAGTGAAAACCCCTCAGAGCAGACTCTGCCTTCCTCCTCAGGCACAGTGTGTCCAGATGGGTTTATGCATTGATATCAATAAACAAGGAGAAAGGTTTCGTGCTTCACCTTACCTGGTTGCTAACTGAACACATGCATCAACATTTCATCATTAACAACTGTCCTCCTGGTGCAATGCTTTGGAACTGAAAGCCATAACCCAAAAAGCCTAAATGAGCAATGTTTTCCTCACTTCTGCCTTGCAGATAATGACAGAAAATAATTGAAATAATTAATAATGTAAATATAGAACTGCCTTGCAGTGCTCATGCTGCACAACTCCAGCACGTGACCAGTTTCACTGAAGTTATTGTGTCCTTGATTACAAGATGGGAGATTTCAATTATTACTTTGGGCACATTTTCAAAACAGCATAACTTAATTCAGTTTTACTGGGGAATCATGTTACTGAGAAGTTACTGGACATCAAAACCTGTCCTGTTTTCTTGCCCCTCCCACTAAGTACACTAACTTGTGAGGCAGTGACACTCCTTTGCTTGCTTTCATTCTCTCAGATACAGCGAGTCAGGGCATAGCTGGGCACAAAAAAATTCTATAGACATTTTTGAGTAGAAAGTCTCAGCACTAGAGTGTGAGATGAGGGTCACTATCTATTCACCTCACAGAAATATCTGAAAATAAATCAATGTTTGTGATTACTCAGACACTAACTTATTCAAGGATTCATTTTCCTGATTTAAGTTGATTAATGAGACATAATAAATTATGGAATTCAAGAAAAACAAAATTCCACACTGAGTAATAAGGGACTGAAGTTTCACCTGCAGAAGATTATGTTTGACCTTACAGCAAAGATGTTTTTAC
The DNA here is from genome assembly GCF_022539315.1 of Serinus canaria. NCBI lineage: Eukaryota > Metazoa > Chordata > Aves > Passeriformes > Fringillidae > Serinus > Serinus canaria. Next base: position 15,725,574 of record NC_066322.1, on the reverse strand, counting down.
ATACCTTTTTTTCCAGTCCTGCCTTTTCCATGACGTTATTCTCCTCCTTTAGCCCTTTCCCAGGCTAGGATGAAGCTGTCCTTATGTGAGAGGGGCAGTGGAGAGCACTCACATTTGTGCAGCTATGGAATTCCCACCCAAACACAGGGGTCACCACCGGCAGGAATGGCAGAACCACCCATCAGTGGCAGGCATGGATTTCCCAACCTCCACCATAGCCATGCTCTGAGTGACAGCAAGCACATCATGCTTTTCATCTCACATGTCTTATTGCACACAGCTCTCCCAGAGAGCTGGGTTTGGATGCAGTGACACACAACAGGCAGCAGGGATGTTCTGCTCAGCAGCTGACAGAGAGGGTCACCCCTTGCAATGACCAATGTCCATGCAAATGCAGCTAATTTCACAAGAGCACTGCAGATCACTGCCTCACTCTGGGCATGAAAACTTCTGTCACGCTCTTTGTAATGCTCTAGGGAGTCCCCAGACAAATTGTCCCTCAGTCTGTGTCCCTGTGGTGGCTGGAGAGCTGTTAGTTCTGAGCATCAGTTCCCCCAGGTGCTAAAGCTGTGCAGGGGAGCTGAGAGGAGAGCAGGGTAAGGCTGCACACACCTGGTGCTCACACACACCCCAGAGCAGTGACAGAAACACTGATATGGGCTCGAGGAGTGCAGAAACTTCACAGTACCCAATAATGACACTTGCAACCCTTAGCACTGTGAGGGGAGTGGGAGGGAAGTTGTCTGCAAGGCTAAGACTGCTGCAAATGAAAGAAGGTGCACCATTAGCAAAGGGACACCAGAGGTTTTGTAATGTAAGCTTTGACTCCCAGGGGCTTTCTGTGTTAATTTCACTTACTTGTAGTGTCCATGTCCAAAAAATTATCAGTCTTGGGGGAAAAGTTGGGGAAAAGAACTTCTGCTATTTCAGGATTTTTCTCTCTCAGCTTGGTTTCCTCAATTTTTTAATGTTGTAATACCCAGTGAGACCAGGAGGTGTATGTGCACATCAATAAAAGGATGTGTCAAGGGCAAAAAACTTGATGGATTGCCTGGTTACATGCATTGAAACCTGCTAAATGAAGGAAGAAATCAGATTAACAGTGTTCTAATGAAAAGAAAGGTAGAGAGCACACATAACATTCAGAGAAGAGTGACAGTAATTTCATTAGAACACTGGAAAAATATACTGAAAAATCAGCCAGCTATTCAACCTACTCTATCAATTTCACATCAGCACTCACCTCAATAAATTTTTGAGACTCAGCATGTTTCTTTTGTGAACAATAGTCATCACCTCCAGACCTTTCACTTAATGAACTTATTCTTGAAGTATATAAAAAAGTACAAAATGTGCTTTCAAAAAGGCAAGATAAAGACATTGCCAAATTGAGCACTGGAGATTTGATTGCTTCCTAGCTTAGTGCAGGGAAAGAAAGTGATTTACCAGGAAGTCAATAACTCCAGAAATAAACTCCCAGAGAAAACACTTTCTAAAAATGATAAAAAAGCATATGCAAATAGACATGGCTGTATTGGCACAGCATTCCACTTCAGTTCAAACATCTGACAGCAAGCAGAATAGTTTCATCCATAGCTCTCTGCATTGAGGATTGAGCTACAAATCACTGAAAAACATTTTCCTTCCATCTTTCTGTCATAAGATTTCCAATTCTTTGATTGAGCTGGGCAAAAAATATTGCCAGAGAGGACACCCCACCCACTCTTTTTAATTTTTTTTCTTATTTTATCTTTTCTTTTTCAGCTGAAAACATATAATGAGGATACCACCAAAAAAATAAAAACAAAAAAAAGCCCCAAAAACAAAACCCAAAACACAAACACAAAACAAAGAAACAAAAACCCAAACCACAAAGAAGTAGGAATAATTAACAATTTCTTTAAAAATAAACTCTGGATTCTTCACCCAGCAACTGAACTGGAATTTGGTTTATATTTTGAGTGTTAGCCTTACGTTAGGCAATTAAATCTGTCCTTATTAAACCAAAGTTTTAGAAAATTTTCCATGATTAAATATGCCACTTTGGCACCACACAGGAGCTTGGTCCTGCCCAAGAAACTGACAGGTAAGCATGACACTGGAGCTGCTTTTGGCCTCAAAATTATACTGATTTTCCTCGGAATTCATTTGTGTCTCCCATCAGTATTTGGCTCACTAGCCTATAGTGTGGACAGAGAATCTCAGAATTGCTACAGGAACACAAGACTGAGGCCTTTTGGTTATTTTACCACACAGTCCAGTGGAAAACACCTATTTAGTTAGCAGACACACATAGGGCACTTACAGATGAGTCTTTCCTGTCAGCTCTGCAGAGTTAGAAAAGTCAGAAGCCACCTCACTTTCCACAGCTCAGTCACGGCTGCGTGGGCAAGATAAACCTCCCACTCTGCCACCGGGCACATGCCAGCCCTGTGGGTTTGGCCACCATGGTGCAGCACAGAGAGCAGAGGGGCACAGAAGAACCTCACAGACCTCTAGAGACAGGGAGATGTTGGGAAGGCACCTGTCAGACCTTGCAGGTGCCTTCCATGGGGTGTCAGGAAAAACTGGGCTGGTGTCAGTCAAATTGTCTTGTTCATCAGTCCTTTAGGAAACATATTGAGAGGCCTGAAACAAGGTGCTGAAAGAGATGGTGTTATTTCTTCTGTGAAATGAGGGGTTGATTTATGTAGCAAATCTGACAATGGATTTCCAACATGAAAGAATTCTCTTACTACATCTTAGCTTCTTTACTTGATCCAAGGTTTTAGAATAACCTGAGAGTGTCAGTCAGGAAAAGAACAGTATGAAAAGACCTGATAAAAACTCAGGAGTTCCATCAGGCCAAGTCAAATGAAAACAACCAGAAGGATCAACACATCAAGTTGGCTTTTCCTTTCTTCTCCCATTACCTGCTGCAGCTTTTCCTCAAAACTGGTGGCTCTAATTTGATAGGGGAAAAAAAATTCATTTTTGACTTTCTACTCAAATTTGCTGTAACACTCCAGTCCAGGTATGTCCACCACTTCTTCACATACAGAGTAGATGGGCCCAGGAGAAGCAGAAACTAATTAAGTAAAAAAAGAGTGTTAGAAGAGTAACCACCTTCTCTTGGACAAAGCAGGAAGGAGCTAGGGATGGGTATTTATACCTTTCAGCAGCAAGCAGCACACTTGTCAACCCAACTTCTCTCTGTTGTGCATGATCCTAAAAGAGTCATCCAGCCAAGGTACCAACATTGAAGAGAGTCATTATTCCTCTGCAGTAAGCAGTTTCATTGGTAGCAATATTTGAATTTTCTCTTAGCATCATGATGGCATGATAATTGCAGAGCAGGTGCAAATGGTGCTTACAGCCAGTGAGAGACCCTAAATCTGGAAAATGGGAAATAGCTGACAGTTCTGACAGATAAAAATAGAGAGCTTCCACACAGGATTATGCTGAAGCTGCTGGAGATATGGATATAGTGGTGCTTAAAATAATGACAGCAGTCTCAATAGGAAGCTAAAAAGTCTAATGAAATATGAGCACAAATCTCAAGATGTCCTGCTCTTGTTTAAATGCTGGATTTTGCAGCATGTCAGATGACAGAATAAAAGGTTGACCACAGCAAGCATGTTACCCAGCAATCCTACCAAGCTCCTTATCCACCACGAGCAATCTCTCCATTTCCCCCTTAAAAAGAGAAAGTGATAAGCAACATTTAGGCCATTCCTCATTTCACTCCAAGTCTGGATTTTGTAAATATTTCCTGCCACCTCCTCAATAGATGTTGTGCTCAAAAAGCTAGTTTCATCCATATCAGTGTAGAAAGAACATTTTAGGAAAGCTTTGTTGCTGTGCATTTTCTCTTGGGCTGGGGAAAGAAGGAAACTTTAGTTGTCATCACATACTACTGATCTTACTGTTCCAAAAAATATTTTCAGGTGAGGACAGAGAGGTACCTGGGGAAACGTGGTGAAATGAGACAACATTTCAATTCTTGTAGTGTTCTTCAGCCACCCCTACTAGGAAAACAGTAATAAATACTCATCAAAGAATGCTCATCCGTGTTCACATCAACAAATAAAAATAGCAGTTGCTTTTAACTGCTACAGATCCCTGGATGACTCTTCAGTTTATTTACAATCTCTCATGACTGCACTTTCTTGTGTCTTGCATCCCAAACTTCAAGCATGACATGAAAAAATAAAGACCAATGTGTTCTTCTTGCTGGGCTGGGTTTAGTTTCCCTCTCTTCACACCAAACCTCTCCAGCAAGTGCCAAGAAACTTTCAGAGAGAGGGGCTATTCAGCACAAGGGGAGGGTGCTGGACTTGCAGAAGGGTGGGAGCTCTCATGGATCACTGCTGGCAGCAAGCAGGAAAGAGGCAAGGCTTTGCTGGGGAGTGTAAACAGCTGGGATTCAGATAAACTCTCATAGGACAGAATGAGGCTCCCTGGCCACAGATTCCTTGTAGAGAATGCAACTGATAATAATGTTTGGGTCTGGAGTTTCTTCAAATGCAATAGTTCTACTACTTCTACAAAACACTTAAACTTTGTTTCTTGAGGCCAAAGATTCATCTTACTCCCAAGCTTTTCTTTATATTTATTGTCTTTAGGAAAGTAAAGCAAATGGCAATAAAGAGCACTTACTCAATTCACTGCTTCAGCCAGCAGGTCTTGGTCAATCTGAGTAAAGCCTTAACTAAGTTAACAGCAAAATCTTGGATCAGGGACTTATATGCCTGCTCTTGTTCTTGAACAGTGTGTTTAATTTGCAACTTTCCTGTAATCTTCAGAATTATCTTAAATTGCCTGTTAGAAAGGTTAATGTTTAAAAACTAAAATTACTATTAAATTCAAAAATCCACCAAACAAAATCCTTCATCTTTCATTAGATAATAATTTTAACAAGTATTAACCCACCATAATGCCACCAGTTATTCTATAAGTCTTATCTTGTATTATTCAGCCTACACTCATCTTTCAGTCCTTTTGTGGTAGTTAATGGTAATACAACCTGGAATTCCCCACATCTAATTATTTTTTAATCTGTTTTTTCCTCATATATCTTAACTTTGAAATTAAAGCACTATAAGAACTATTTAGTCTACTAACACAAGCACAGCCTTTTTCCTTGAGAACTGCACCATTTGTACCTGTGTACCATGCAGAAAACCTGAAGTATAAAGTTTGAGAAAATGGGTTTCCCAAGACCACAACATACCATTGGTTAAAAAAAAAAACATATAAATTTCTCTGAGTGCACTAGCAGCTGTGCCCACTTGCCAAAGAATCTGAGGTTATACACAAAGAGAAACAAAACCATGCTCTTTCACTTTACCACAACCTCAGAGTTTAGCTTTAAATGATTTCTGAGGAAAGGCTTCCTGCAGACTTTTCACTTAAGTAGTTGTAACTACAACTGCAAAACACTGTTGACTGGTGGGCTCCAGAGACTTGTTCATTACCTGTCATTAAATGTTTTAAAGTTTGCATAATTGATCCAGCCAATAAGTCATCATTGATTTATAGGGGTCTGTGCTGAAGAGTTGCTCATTAAAAATTCATAACACTGGTATGTGTCTTTACAATCCATTAGCTGTTTACGTACCCACAGTCCTAAGATTGATTGACCTTGGACTGAGATTCTCATGGACTCTGCTTTTTTTTTCAGAAACCCCCCTTTTTTTCCATAATTTTACACAAGTCCACAGTATAGAAAAGCAATACTTCAGTCTTCTCCCTTGACAGCTATACTTTGATTTTTTCCTCTCCATCAAAACTGAAACTTTACTTGAAATAATGAATAAATAAAGCATACTCCATAAACAGCTTTCCACTATTATTTAAGCTTGCGAGCTGTGCTCTGTTAGTCTCCTTTCCCCACCATCAGATTCAAGTGTGTAAATGTTCTAAAAGGCTTTGAATGTTTTATGATGATTTCAGGGAATGATGGAGTAATAGCTGAAGAGCAAAGCTATTAGTTTTAATATTTATATTGAGTGCTCTGAAACATTAATGTGACAGGATGTAAGATCAGAGCAGCGGGACATATTTACTTCACAACCACTGCCACGTGGCAAAAATATTTATTTTCTGAAGCTCTGAGGCCAATTTTTTTTTCAAAAAAATATGAAGTTCAGCTTATATTAGCTTTTCCTGAACTTCATACTTATTTTTTAGGAACTAAAATATTGACTAATCAATTGGATATAACTTACTTCATTTAGGTAGAACCCAAGCATAAAGACGCTGGTGTTGGCGGCGCACCTCGGTCTCTGTACAGAAGTTTTCTAAAGCTAATAGCAGCTTAAAAATTCCTTTCTTCCTGTCTGCTGTGACTGCTTCCTATAGAGCACCTTAGATAAAAGAAAAAGTCATTTGTTGATAAAGAAATGGGATGGGCTCAAGACCAGAATCATCATTTAAAGGTTGTTTCATATTGTCTTCCAATATTTCATGCATGAAGTAAACCAACACTGCAAATGTCCTAAGTCGTTGTGCTTGGTTCTTCTGTTCAAACTAGCAAACATATTAAGGTAAGTGATCTTAATTACCAAGGGTCAGACAGTGCTCACCCCACTTGTGGGGCTCTCATGGTCTTCAGTGAACAAGTGAGGGAGGCAGGATGAGATCCCTAGGGAGAAATCTTCCTATCGGATTTGCAGAGTGGATCCGATATAAGCGGAACAAATGATGACTTATTGCTGCCACATTATGAAAATGTGATTTCTCCAGACACTTCTGTGCTCTGTGTAAGGACTTCATAGGCTGGAAACACTGCCAGGAAGCAGCACACAGAGCTCCAGCAGGAGAAACACTTGGGTCTTCTGGGTACATTTCAGCCAGATGTAAGGAGCACTGTCTTGAACTACATCAGCAGCCTTACAGGAGCAGCAGCACTGGGCTTACCCCTCAGTGAGGCATTAAAAGGGGGTTTCCTGAGAAGGTGAGGTTACCAGTACCCTTTTACAGCGTTCACCAGAGTCCCCTTTAGGCACCCTTCTATACATCCCTGGTGCATGGGGGGGTACTCAGCCAGGAGAGCTGGGGCTGAGGGCTGGGGCAGAAACTCGTAGGAACACCCTGCTGCAAAGCTGACTAGAGTGGCCTGCCGTGTTCTTCCCCAACCCCACCTTTCCAGGAAGGCAAAGAAAGCTCCATAAAGGTCTCAGTTATCTCTCACACATTTCATCAGCCTTAATCACTTCTGACTAAGTCCTCGGTGGCCAACTTTCCCAGCTACCTCCCAAACCACCCCCACAACAGAAGCAGCCAACAGAAACCCTTCTCAGCATTTTTCATTCAGTTCCAACAGGGCAGAATATTCAACATTTTCTTCTGGATGTGTATTTCACTGCCCTTCATGCCTGATGATACATAAGTGTCAGTTTGTCCTCCACCATTATTTTGAATATTCCACTAATTGTATCAATCCCCTATGCTTTACACCTGCCTATAGCTGCAAGCTAGCATTGTCTTTCCCACATCTGCCTCTGCTCTTAACTTGCTTATGTTGTTTAGGAAGCATTTCTAAACACAATTCTTTTAACAATTAACTGAATCATACAGTGCACAAAGTAATAGATCAGAATTTTAAATACACTTAAGGGGAAAAACAAACATGCTATCTGCACCTGTGTGCACAGCTGCTTTACAATTTCTTGGCCCTCTCTGTATCTGTCAGAGAAAACAATTTACAAGTATCTGCTTCTACTTCTCTGCTCAGAAACAGTTTTCCTTGAGCGTTAGGCAAGACTTTCTATAAGGGAGAAAAGTAGAAATGGGCATAGCAAGCACAGGGAGAAAGATTTACATCACTGAATATGTGGGAGTCACCTTCTGACCCATGGCTGCTACATCTTTTCAGAAAGGTGGGAGGAAAAGGATGAGGTCATGGTTTTTGCTGCCTATCAGGACCTCTCCCCTTGCAGAGCTCCCTTAAAACACATTGCCCATCAAGGCAATTCTTCACCTTGTGACAGAGCAGATACCACCACACTGTACAAAAGAGCATAGAGAAGAGCAGGAGCTGCTATTTTAGCACTGAGATCAAAGCAGAAGGCAGGAGAAAGGAAGACTGGGATGAAATCAGCATCCTGTCTTCTGCTGGTGATGTCCTCAGGACCAGAGTTTGGCAGTGCACAGCCTGTAGCAGCAGCACCCACAAACTCAGTCCTCCCAAAATGTGACATTTTCAACAGAAAAAGATGTGACAGTCTCGTTTAGCAAGGGGTTTCCACCCAAGTTATGGAATTATAAATGATACTGTTTTCTCAGCAGGATGTTCACTGACTCAAAAATTACAATTTTAATTTACAAACTTTACATTCAGCAACATTTCACACTTGGAACATGGTGAAAAGTGCTTATTGCCATATGAAGTCTCTGCCTGGGGTGTTGGGGGAAACGAGCTCAATTTTACCTAAAAAAGGTCAAATTCATCTGTTATTACTCCACTGGTATTTCTGAGTGACATTGGTGATAAATTTTGTCCAGTTTGGTTAATGGGGTCATTGTTAAGAATTCTGTTTGAATTGCTGGATTATTTACCATTTTTTAATACAGATGAGCATTACATAGCCCAAATCAGAAGGAATCTTTTGTTATTTACTACAAGCTGGGTAGCAGTGATGTACATAACAGAGTACTGGGATGCCCCTAATTATCAGCAATGTGACTTGGTATATAGTTTGCATGATATACAAATGGCTACAGGTCTGCTTTCAGAGTGTAAACTTTTAAAAAGCACCATAAAGACCCCATAAAAATACAGCTCTGACTAGAAAAAGATGTAAGCTGCATAATGCCTACACGGGTATTTTTCCTTAGAGATCAGGAGAAATATGACAAGTATGACTGCTATTATAGTTATATAGCATATTCCATTTAGCAGTGATGTAGCAGAACTGTGAAAGCATATCCTAAGGTATTTTCACTTCATGCATTTGACATTGATATTAGTTATTACATTTAAGACACATTGGGCTGTTTATTGCTGACTGTTTCCTCTCACTGAGAATGTTAACCACAGCAAAGGAATATTTGCTGTTACAAATTATTTAGCCTGCTACTCTTCATTTTCCTTTTAGTATGCAATTATTTGTTTGGTTTCACTGAGCAAATGAAATTTCAAGGGCATTTCAAGGAAAATAAATAAAGTACAACCCAAAAGGGGTTTTTTTTGTTTGTATTCAGGAAGACCACTGAATCATGCATATGTATGAATCAACAAAATCAGGTTAGCTAAGAAATTGGAAATTGCACTCCACACTAGAGCATTTTTCTTGCTCTAGAGATCTTAGCTATGGATTTGAAGGACTAATAAAAAATCAGCAGCATGACTGGAACAGATGTTTTTTTATGGACTCAGCTTGTTAATAGTCTTTTTAGCTTCTCCTAAGGACTTAAAGCAAGTTCCTCCCTTGTCCTGAATATCTGAGAGGATGTTAACATTGTCCAAAATGTACACTAACAAGCAGTGGTGAAGAACTAAGGTCTTACACCTGGTTAGGAAGAAAAAGGCAAAACATTTCTGTGAATTGGATGAAACCCCAAAATGGGCAATATTACAAAAGAAAAAACCAAACTTATTGACCATATCAAACCCACACAGTGTCATTCTCTTGAAAGGGAGATATTCTGCTAAAGTACTTCAGTGCACTGAGCTCCATGTATTTCAGAAACAAGGGTCATTACAACTGAAGAAATTCACTTTTATTTAAGCAGAGGTTCACTTCTGCACACAATGAGAAGTGAAACAAAATGAGCCAGATCCTTAACCAGTAAAAGCATCTGGGTTTTATTGGCTCCAGTGGTACTGTGTCAACTTATATTTGCCATATAAGTTTGGCATTCTCATTGTAGTTAGTGAATGCCAGCAGGTAGAAAAAAGAAATGAGAATACTTGGGGAAAATTAGAAACCAGAGTCTCTGTCACAGATATTTCACTGGTCAAGCAGTGTTTTGTTTACTCTGTTGTTGTTTTATTCACTCATTTTTCTACAATTTCCTATGTTCCTCCCAAAATTCATATCTGCCAGATGTTATGTTTTGTTCATTGTGCCTGGCTCTGAGAAGGCAGGAATCATCCTGTAACTTGCCATTTTATATAATGGCACTAAACAGCAACACCCACACATGGAACTGGTCCCTCCAAAACTCAGGCACTGGATTAGGAAACTGCAGAGGTATAATTTAATTTTGCAGCTTACAATTTTTCTTTTTCTTTCTTTTCCTTTTTTTTTTTTTTTTTTTTTAAATAAGTACAGAAGCACCAAACCATTACTGGCATCAAGCACTGAGCATCATAATGTCATTCCTCATTCAGGTGAAGAAATACACCTTCATTCACTTCAGCCTAGGGATGCTTCAGCTCAAATATATGGTGTTTCTTTCAGTAAGGAAGGACTGCTTTTCCTCCACATGTAAAGCACTCTGAGATATTTAAGGGACAGAGAAAAACAGCTTTTCCCTTAATGAGTGACACACTCAGGTACAAAAAAGGACAACTGTGTCCACTCTATTTTATTGTGAATGCTGTTCATATTCTTCTCTTGGAAGAATTTTTGACACTCCTGGGACTATTCCCACAGGAATGATTGGGGATTGACCTTGTTCCTTTCTCTCTGAATTATCCTAAAACTTGTGGTGGGCAGGTGCTCTCAGTGGGCTCTACTGAGGCAGGTCTTTTAGCCCTCTAAGAGGAGTAGCTGAGGTGAAACTCAGATGTGGAAAACTTGCCATATGCATACATATTGTATGTTGTACTTGTTGCCTCTGTCATCTTTACATTTAGAACATCTGGCTTTGGTATGTGAGAGCTTTGATTTATAAATAGCCTGAATTTGGAATATTTGATGAAAAACTTCCCACAAACGGCTGCATAAAGATCTAAAAAAATACCAATTCCTGCTAAAAAGTTCAAATCTGATTCAGTAAACCCAAAGTCACCCCATGGACTGTAATGACATTCTCCCAGATGTAGGCAGTCTGACACAAGAATTTGAGCTCACTTGTTCCAGGCTATGGACTCTGTAAGCAATGAAAAAGGAGAAATTGCACTCATCCAAGTTCTACACAATAATTCTCTCCTTGCAGGCTCTTTGATATGTAATAATCTGCTACTCCTACTGTCTAGTGACTTAAAACTGCTTAAGTCAGCAGGCTTAATGTTCTAACATATAACTCATTTTAAAAAAATCAATCCAGACAAGACAAAAAGCAATGAAGAAACAGGTAGGACAAATAAACATACAGTTCCTGAGTCCCTCCACTATTTCAGATTCTTCAGGCCTGTGAAAGCATTTACAAGAAAGAGTGGGAGCTGAATTTTTCACTAGTAACACACCCAGAGACTCGCTGAAGGGAATCAAACTGCAGAAGTTTTGGGGAAGTTATTCTGTAACTTATCCTGCACAGAACATCCTTGCTGCCTTTGGACTCACAGCTCTTGGGTTTTGGAAAGAAGTAAGAATCATTAGTTCTGATTGTTTAATGAAAAGGAAACTATCCTACCTAACAGAATGCCTCTCTCTTAACTGAATGAAAATGTAAAATATTTTCTAGATAGTCAGTCATAATATTATTTTCTTGGTAGCATCTTCTGTAGCCCCCCACTAGCCTTAGGCTGCCTCACTTTTCTAAGATTGCTGTTGGAACCAACAACCTTTGGCTTATTTCTGCTCAGCCCTGGTTTTCTTCCTGATACTATAGGAAATCTAGACAACTGCAACACTGTCAATGTGGTACTTGGAAAAATAGCCTTGAATTCCAAAATAATTTGCTAAGGTTTTGTACCAGACAAAACTGATATTTTGTTATATATAAACAATGATAAAACACTCTGTTTCCTTACAGCTGACCACAAGAGACCCAAGCCTATATTCTTCCTTAATAACATTGAAAGCAAGTGTTAGCAAGACCTGCTGATTATCTGGTAAAAACACAATTAATTTGTGCCCAGACTCATTAATCTTTCTTAATACATGTCAGCCCATTACATTTGATCCATGACCTCTGTCCCCAGACTTGCATAAAAATCTCTCAGGATCAGAACCACATCATGATTTGGCATGGAGCCACCAGCTCTGGCAGTTGCCTGCAAAATGCTTCAAAGCCATCAGCAATGGCAGCTGCTGCATTTATGTGCACATGCCCGAGTGACAAGGGCACAGCTCCTCCAAGGCAGGCTGAAAGGAGCTGCTGCAGAGCCTGAGCCCTGTTAGAAATACAGCTGTGGCCCTATTCAGATCAAATGATTACTCATCTTGACTCTCACTTTGCTCCCACAGACACAAGTGCTCTGTGGGGTGCTGGGGTAGTCCATGCAAATTCTTTCCCCACAGCTTTTGCAAATGACACTTAGCTGTAAAAAATGTGCAGCAGTATTTGAAACCAATTGCCCTTTCACAGATGGACATTCATGGATGGAGGATTCAGTAAAAAAAATCACTTATCACAGCCATAGCTGTGTCCTCACTGCTTTAATAATTACCTCAAGACAGAGTGGTGCAAATTTTTTGTAAAAATCCAGGCATTTAGATTAATGAAATCACCTGGCTTGCTAGTGGACATGAACACAGGCCTTTCAGTGCTTTTTGGCAGCCATCAAGTTACTTCTCCATCCATAATAAACAGAGTAAGTCCAAAGGCTCACCTTCTTATTCTCCTAGAAAATAATATGTGCCTAAGAACAAGCACCAAGTCTGTGATGGCACATCCACAGCCTCCTCCTCATCTATGCAATACTTTTTAGTTGAAGCAAGCATTTCTAAGCTGAATTCCTCATTAATTTACAGCCTAGACCCCTTCTTGTCATCAGCCAATGTTCACTGGTAGGAGAGAAGTGACAAACTGGAAAATGACAGAAGTTGAATGATGGCAGAAACAATGCTAAGCTAAATTTGAAATGCCTTTTTCAAAGCCAAACAGCAAAGCTTTATTTAATGTGCATTTAATTAAAGTGTTCTTTCCCAGCTACATCTAGCTCATTTTTTTCACCAATATATTCTGTGAAATATATGTAATCATTCCCTGTATGACAGGGACCCAAATTGCATCACTCAAAAGAAGCAGTATTCCTTTTGCTGGTCAGTTGTGGATGTTGGGTTTGGTGTTTATCATGTGGAAGGCACAATGCTGCCACAGCAATAACCCAGGCAGCCCAAGGCTGTGGTGGGGGTTTTTCAGGGGTTTTCTGTGACTCTCAGCTCTATGCATGGCTTTTACCTTCTCTTATCTTCCATCAACCCAAGAAAACAGACAGGAAACCTTGCAATGCAACTGCCAGAGACATTCACAGACAGAGAATGCAGTACTTCAATTGCAAGGAACATCTTCTAAGGTTTCTAAAGAGCAACTTATGCTATGCATTGCTTCATCTGCAACCACACTATTTGCTGATCATGTTCTAGCAAGCAAATGCTTGTTTTGTTCTTGTTAAAATGTCAAACAGGAACTTAATCTTATCAAAGTGATTATACTGCAGCTTTGAATAACTCTGCCAAAAAAGAAACCAAAAAAACCCAAGACAAACCAACCATTCATCCATTAATCAGTCACTCATGCAAAGCATAAGAAGGTGAAAGTGTCAGGAACTTACCCTGCCTGATGGGCCAATTGTGAAGGACACAGCTCAGCTTGCAGCTGCCCAGAATGGTAACTCTCAAGGGGAAGGAGGGCAAGACAAGTTCTCATCTCTGGTCTCTTCCCACAGCAGCCTTTCCTCACCTTCCAGAGCCATGTGTTGGTGGAGGTGCAGCCTGAGCTGGTACTTCCCACCTCCCCTGCACGAGGACGATCAGAGGTGCAGCTCTCCCTTCCCTCTCTGTCTGCAGACATCAGGTTGTGGTCCATCAGCTTCAGATGCTTCTTTGTAGGGAAAAAAATAAAGCTTGAGGAAATGCATGTGGTTATGTTTCCAAACTTCACTGCAGGCTCTGCAGAAAAATTACCCATTCCTCTTTTGGGAGCTCGCTCCAGCTTTAAACAGATTCCCACCATACACACTGCCAGGCCAGGATCATGAGGAAATCTGGTTTTTAAAAGAGCAGAACTGATGCAATAATTGTCACAAATGCCACAGAATAAGCAAATTTGGTCTCAACTGTCAGCCTTATTGCCAGACTGTCAGAAGATCTGAATCCAAAGAATAATTTAAATGTCAAATCAAGACACTGCGAGCACAAATTTCTGTGATTTGCTGTGCTGCTGAGAGATAACATGACCTAAGGGTAAGAGAAGAGCTGGCTGGAAAAAAAAAATCTGTTTTTCAGGGGGTAGGGAAATTTTTGTTGTAAATCCACCAAAGAAATTGGAACATGTAAGTTTATTTCAGGCAAACCACAATGGTACCATGACAGACAGGTCTCCAAAGGGGCTTTGCATCTTGTCCAGGTGTAGTTGCCTTGACAGATGTTGGTATTACAAGAATTAATAAACTCACTTTTGGGAAGTGCTCTGAAATCCTTGGGAAGGAGAAGGTCAAATTGCCAATTATTGCTATTTTTAAATTAAATGTTTTACATGGAATTACAGATGTCATAATGCTGCTGGTTTTGTGTGGACTATCATAATATTTTTGATAAAACTTGCACTGGAAATGTAGAAACTAGAAAATGAATACATATTTTAAATGATAAGCCTTTCTCAATGGCTATCCTTGTGATGGTATTCACAGCTTCAGGGAGTATTGTGCCTGAATAAGGACTGCAGAATAATGTCCATGTTGAGAAAACCATAGGAATTGAACTGGAAAGAAGAAAAGAAAAAAACAGGTTACAAGCTGTCATTCTGAAACTCATTTTCCCCACCATGAAGATGAACTCTTATTACCTGTGAATATGGAATTCAAATACTATTTTCAAGTTTTAAATATAGGTAACACTTTACATGATGTGTCATTCTGGTACCAATTACAGCATAACTCTGATACTATAAATCTATTGTGAGAGGGCTGAGCCAAGAAGTTTTGTAGTAGCCCAAAATCCAAGCGAGGTTAAAAAATATTTTAATTTTCTCTTCTGATACAAGCCCATATTCAGTATCCTGGAACTCAAAATGCCTTGGAAACAAGTGCATTATGTTTCTAATGCAACAAACAGAAACATCTTGCACTTCTTGTACCTTTCTCATCTATTTTATGGGTGAAAGTGGGATCATCATCTACCCACTTTCCCACCTTAGTAGCCACTGCAGTTTTCTTTATGGCTAATTAGGAAAGCCTGCATCCCCTGTTATTGTGTTTGTAGTCTGGACAAAGGGAAGTCGAATGCTGCCCTGGATCCACATGCCAGCTGTCTTCTATTGCTGTGTTTGAAGCCAGCTCTTTCCCTGGCTGACCTGCAGTGCTGCAGTTGCAGTGACAGCTCTTCAGCTAGCCCCCTCTTGACTGGGATATTATCAAGCCCTCAAAAGAGGAAAAAGTAAATATGATGGTTTCAGGGAAGCTGCTTTAAAGAAAAAATGCAAGGCTGTGTCTTAATCCCTGGGAGAAAATCTTCAAGGATTTAATACAGAGGCACAGCATTGCTGTAGGTATCTAGCTGGTGTTTAGTAGTAATTTAGGAGCTGGTGGAAACAAAAGGAGTTTCCATGGAAAACAGGCAGATTTTTATAGCCTTCAGAGTATTGACTAGGACATAAAACCATTTCTAATGCTCAGTGAGGGCAGTGGAGACATTCTAGCCCTGGATCATCACTCCCTCCCAATTACTTAAAGCCCAGATATGGACCCCAGACCTTCTCTGAAGAGCAACAGGGCACCATGTCTGAGCTACTGCTTTGCTGGGAAAATTGAACAGAAAAATAGCTCTAAGCTATGGAAGCATACAAGCCATGCTCTATTCAAGGGAAGGAAACAAACAATCTACATTTAAACAATAAAATTAAGTTCATTTCTGCATGTAATTTTGTAGCTAGATGTGTAATCTTGGAGTGGTTTTGCTGGACTGTGCTTTTAACCAGAATACACTAAATATCCCAGTGTACAGGACATACCATCTATGCACATGATTCACTGTTAGTTAATTAGGTGTGCTGGACTATTTCCCTCCCAGTGAATGGAGCTTGTGTACTGGTACCTGCCATCAACACTAAATGGGGCTTACACATGCAAAATCCCTCTGGCACTGAGAGGGGAAAAAAATCCTTTCACTTTCATAAATAATGGATCTGTAGCAAAATTAGCATTTCATGAAAAAAATTTAAAACTAGAATGAAAATATAATATCACTTCTGTTTTATGTGTCCCAATTTGCCAGGTCACTGTGTTATCTGACACATAGGTCATCTGCTGTACATCTACTACATAACCACACCAAAAATTCTCTCAGTTATCTGCAGACTCAGCTGCTCACCTGTGACCAATGTCCTCTATGGTATTATGAAAGTAAAAGTGCCCTTTTTCTACCAGAGCACTGTGGCACTGGGTTAAGTTCCTGGTGTATGAATATTGCTGTCAATTTTTTTTTAATTGAATTGTGATAAACACCTTTACTCTTCTACTACCAAGTGATTTTCTGTACTGTTGTGTGACATTCTTGCACACAAACCAATAATGATTTGTCTGCAGGTACAATTTTAAGAAACTCTTGCCTGTTGTGTCCTCATGGACATTCACGTGGAAAAAGCTCTATGCCCAGATTATTGAGCATGCACAGTGTTCAGTATGCTGGGTAAATGTGCACCCATTCATGGCATCAAACAGCTCTGCTCCTTGTCAGCTCACCTGATTCCAACACTTTCCAGGGTGACCAAGATATGCAGCAAGCACCACCCATTTCAGCTGTACTCTACCCTAAACTTTGTTTGAATCACCCTGAGCTCTGCCACAAACCTTGGCGCAGCCTGTTTCTTTTAGAAGATGCTGAAGATCTCACCTAAGCCAAAACCTCTCTGTGAATCTGCCCACTGGAATTAGGAATAGAGAAGAAATAGCCCTGCAAACTCTCCTGAAAATCTCCAGACATGGCCCATGTGGTGGTGTGATATAAAAGGGCAAGAAATCATTCACATGTGAAGACAAGTGGGAAATTATTTTAGCAAGCCCACACACCAAGACACTGCCTTTCCCTTCTTTTCAGGATTCAGTCTCAATCCCATGGCTTTAAAATCTTAAAGCAAAACCTACTAGTATGAGGGGTTTGTTTCCAGTGGAATAGAAATGGAAATGCCAGTGGGAAAACAAATTTTGAGAGTAATGTTTTAGGGTTGTTCAATATTCTGAGCCCAAAGTTTTCAATTTAGCTTATTTTCTTTCCTCAGAAGGTAAATACACTTTTAGAGCAGCGAGATGCAAATTCTGCAGCCAGGCATACATAGCTACAAAACACTAATTTTGATAAAAAATAAAGCAATTGACTTATTCATTTATAAGCATAAACTTATTAAACACACAGAGACAGATGGAAAAAGTTACAAATACATTAACCCATACTCTTATTCCATAACTCCTACCATTAGAAATTCTGCTCAAATCTTCTTTTGGAGATTTAAAGATTTTTAATTCTCCATTTTGAATTTTACTTTATTCTGTGGTTTTGGTGTTTGTAAGCAACAAACTTTGATATCAAACAGGGGTCATGATTGTACTTTTTGATTCTTGATGTCATTTTTTGGCATACATTTAAAATGAAAAAATGATTACTATTTCCCTAATGGATCAAACAAACATGTTGAAGTCAAAGGAGAAAAAAAACATCCTTTCTGTGGTTGAGCAATGTGATTCCTATTCCCTCCTTCCAGCTTCCTGCCTGTGGGAGCATCTGTCAAGGCTGAATCAGCACCTTCCCAGGAAAACCTCATAAACATGTTGGAAGACATTTCATTTTGTCATCTACCTAGGCACATTGGACTAGTATGCAAATAAGACAGCACAAGAACAGGACCACAGCAGCAGTGCTAATGCTCTAAGTGATCTTTCAGTGTAATTAGAATTTGTTTCATCACACTAATTTGACATGGCAAATTAGTGAAGCTAAGATAAGGGGGTTTAGTAGAGCCAGGGCGCTGGTATGTACACAGAAACTTGTCACTAAGTCCATTTGCACATGGGAGTTGTGTAACGTTGCAGAGAAGTGACAATTAGTAAAAGCTCTGGAAAATATCAGTTTGTTTTATTTTTAATCTGGGAACTTGATAGGTTATATTTTCTTCAGCTGCTCTCTTGCAATAGTGGTTTAGGGATCTTCGCCTCTTCGCTGCTGAAAAATCTTTCAAGACTTAGGAAAAGCTAACATGGCACTACAATTATACAAGTTTAGTCAAGTCTGGCTCAGTGGTACACAGCAACATGCTGTGCCAACACATGGGAATTCAAGGGGAAACTCTGAGATTTCTGTTTCACAGAATGAGCTAGCTGTAAGCCATGCCACGGTGACAGCAAAACTGAGGATAGTGGCTGGTTTCCTTTCTGCACCCTCCTGCCCCAGATCATGCAAGCTCAAGAGGAACCATGCACATGAAATGAAAACTGCTCCCAACTTCTGAAAAGTACTCCTGAAACTCAGAGGATTTTAAGAGTAGGTGGAACAGGCAGAAGTCTGGCAGAGGTCTGAAAAAAGGCTTAGTTAAAGAAGAGGACTTGCCCAGTTTACAGCATTAATTAATCTTTAACTTCCTGATTAAAATGAAGATTTGGGATTGTTCTTAGTTTCCTAAATAATTTATCCCTAATTTGTCCCTATACAATTAGGTTACCTGACCTTGATGCCACACTCTGTCCTTTTGGACCTGCTGAGATCATGAGCCAGTTGAGACTGGATGGCTGGAGATGTGAATCACAAACCCACACACCATCCCCAAAGACGCAGCTTCCTTTTGCATCTCACACTCCTGGAGGAAAGAGGGGCAAGGGGGGGTCTGCCCTGAAAAGCTGTCTAGAAATCTGAGACAGAATTCCTATTCTGTGCCTCACTGTGTTTTAACTGATTCAGAATGTCTCTGGATATAATACCAGTTGCATATAAAATTTGCATCATATTATGAGATGCTAAGACAGGGCTTATTACTTGGAACTTCTAGGAATAATGTAGTGGGGAAAGATGTACCTAGATAGGCATATTTAATCTGATTATACTTTCACTGATAGAATAGTGACCTGTTCTTTCCATTACATGTGTGGGATTGCTTCTATAATTTGACACAGTTCTGAGGATAATTTAAGTTACCTTTAGGAAATGCTGAAGAAGCCAGTCTATTCCACAGTTAAAAGGAAAAGAGAATGGTACTGGAAACCAAAGCCAGTTTTGAGCCAGTGTGGAAATCCTCACCATGGAGCCTAAAGAGAATTCAGAAGAGGACAAGCAGAATAGCCAAGAATGTAAGTTGCCCTTCAAATGAGGAGACAGGCATTGGTATCTGCAAGTTTCACACATCTCAAAGTGGTAACACCCAAAGCACTGAAACAGAATGGGCATCAGGCAAAGTCAACCAAGGCAACTCCAGAGACTCTGGATATCAACCTCTCCTTCCTTTTCATGTCTTTGGGATGATAAGAACACCAAATCTTTACAAACCCTGGGGTTTTTTTGGGTACAGTTAAAAAGTTACCTGTAAGTACCCTCCAGGAAAAATGCAAAGGAATTTCTTACAGAGAAAACCTATTTCTTTCCTTGGAATCACCTTTTGTTCCTTTTTTGGCTAAGAAATGTGTGTCATGCTCTATAAATCTGAAAAGTGTAGGATGGGGAATCTCCAAAAACCTGTGCAGTAGAATTGCAGTTCTGAGGTACAGACACATGGAATGGCATGGTGAAAGAAAGCTGCTTTTCTGTTCACTCACATTCCAAGAAACTTTCTGGGGCTATCTATGATTTTATGAGGACTTTCAAGACCTATTTTTTGTTGCTCTTTTTTTTTATTTTTTTGGTGTGTGTTTTGTTTTGGTTCTTTTTAATAGTTTCTTCTCATTGTAGGAATTACTTGGTAAGATGATTCCATCATAAAACAGCGTTTTGATTCTTCATTCCCAGAGAAGCTTGGCCAAAGAGGTATTCACACACAGGGGCAGACAGAATTTCTGTTTTTTGTGATAAAAATAAGCCATCACCTGCTTCTGAAGGTAACCAGATATTGCTCATATTTCAAAGCTCAAAAAGCTAATACTGTTCCAGAGATTATTAAAAGAAATGCAATTACAATTAGCAGTTGAGATTATGGCAGAAAATATTCATCACAATACAAGCCATAAAAATGCCTTTTTTAAAGACAGAAGAAAGGCCATTCTGTAGGGAATATTTCATGGCTGGTGGGAGGGTTAAATAAACAAATGATAATAACACCAATCAGACCTCTTTGCTTAAAGCCTGTGGAGTCAATCTGCTTCTGACTGTGGAGATACCAACCAGCAAAGGCAAACTAATTAGACACAGTCAAACACTTAGGCAATCACACCTTGTGAATGTAAGCGTCTTCCTGTCATTTGGCAAGTCTCTCAGCTGCCTCTGAGCGTGAGACAACAAATCCCCTGCAAACAAGTTCTGCACTCTCCCTGTTAGCGCGATCTAACAGAGCACAATGGCTGGAGGTGAGAGGTGCCCGTCTAGTCAGGTAATGACATCGTCTTGAACAGCCCACATTAAAATAGTGGCACTTGTTTAGACTAGCCTATTTGCACCTACCTGCAGAGGGCCTTTTTAATGTAATTATTAGCCTCTGCAGCCCTGCTTAGGATTTGAAAATACCTTTCATTTTCATCTTGCTCCAGCTACCGCTGCTACCTCCTGTTCAATCTCAGTCACCTCATCTCCTCACAAGTAAGTGCAGAAACAGAAGCGGATGAGAAGAGTTGAATTAACAAGAAACAAGTTGGCAGGTGAGCTGTGTGACACAACAGTAAAAAAAAAAAAAAGTTAAAACATTTGACAATATATTCTAATCACTACCTGACTGTAGCAGAGCTGCAGGCATTGAAACAGCTTCCTGGGAAAAACAGAGAAGACAGCAGGAGAATGGTCTGAAACCCAAGGGCAGGAACCAATCCTTATGAGCATTAGAACAAATATGTAATTACTGTCTTCCAAAGTAGTCTTATTTTCTCAGGAGTTAACTATTCAATATTGACAAAAGATGACAAGACACACAGCCTAAGGAGTGCAGTAAGAAACCACCACCCAGTTCTAGCCTGAGATACCCACACACAGCAGACTGCAGGAGGCCCATAGGAAGGAATGGCATAGTTACAGGAGAAAGCTTCCATCCAGTTTTCCAGTGAGAATCCATGCTGCAATGGAGAGGTGAGTTACCTCACTTTCCTGTGTCTTCATTCACAGAAGGTCCAGCAGAAGATTTCTCAGGGTACCTCGGAATGTAAACCCAGCACCTGCCAGATGAGCGAGGCAGGATGCATCTGGAAAGTTCTTCAGCAGCACGTAGCCAGTGGCAAAAAAGCTGAAGAAAAAAAGGGACTGGTCTAAGAAGAGAAGCTGTAATATCCATTTCCTCTTGCCAGGGAAGCACAGACTTGTCAAGCATGGGATCATTGCTCTGAGAAGTTCTACACAAAGAAAAACTGGATGAAAGATACATGGAGGAGGAAAAGGAAAAATTTCTGCTTTCTTTGTAAAGAGGAATTTCAACCTATTTTAAGGTGACATCAACAAGGAATAAATTATTTAGTTCTTGCCTTGCATAGCAGCAGTCTCCTCACAGAAAGGACATCTTGTTTACAAGATCAGTGCTAATTTCTGATAAAGAGAAGGCTCTTGAACAGCCTGTGTGGAAGGTTTGCTCAGTGTGGTACTTTGCTTTTTGCCACAAGTACTTTGGGTTCTATTCTTTACCTTGCAAATATATCCCAAGCTGTACCAGAGAAGTAAATTTTGTGCTGTCAAGGTATTCAGGTTAATTTCTCCAGCACACAGTGGTTTCACAGCAGAGTGTTGCAGCGTAGGTTACCATCTTGATTGGTGCCACTGCCCAGGTTCTGTGCTGAAGGACTGCCAGAGAGCCACAGCGTGTCCCAAGCATTCCTGATACCTACTTTGTTTGTTTGTTTGTAGCTTTTTCCTCCATCTGGCTGTGACGGATGAGGGTCCTTTAGCTACACTTGTTCTGTAAACTGATATTATGCATCTGACCTAAAATGACAGCTGGAATCAGGGCCACACTTAGAGATAATCATGCCCAACACAAAAATATAAGCGAGTTCTGGAGGGTGCCAGCCCTGGGTCAGTCTCAGCTTATTTGTCAATCTGCCAGTTCACTGCTCCTCAGTGCTGTCTCCCCTGAGTAGCAGAAGGCACTGCTTTCAGGGGCAGTAAAGGCTGAATGTTGAGAGACAAGCAGTTGGCAGCAGTCCTTGTGACAGGGGTGGGAAAAGCAAGACAGGTAGCCAGATGGATCTGGTGTGGCCCAAGGCAAGCACTGAAGCAAAGGGGTGAATCAGAATCAAAAGGTTACCATACCATGATGGGAATCTCTGATTATAGTGACACTGCACAGGCAAACTCTGTGCTCTGCAAGCTCTTATCAGTGCTCTGGTCCTGCTGCAGTATCTTGGGCAGACCTTGTTCTGCAGGGACACTCTAAGGCATTTTACACTGCTGCTGCTATTGCTCCTTACATCCGTTTGTCTCCCATCTGTCCGTCCTCCCTTTTCCACTTGGTCTCACTTTGATACTTGAGGGGGGCTATTATTTAATATTCACTGATCCTCTGGGCTCTGTTTTCATTTACTCTCAAACATTTATATCACTTCCATAAGAAACTAGGACTTGTCCAAGCTAACTTTGTTGATTAGTAAAGCAGAACATTTTGCAGACAGAAGTACAATCTCTTATCAGACTATCTGATAGAAAGTGGGGAAAATGGGGGAGCTGTCCAGCCATCATATCCTTAAGCTAGTTATGATACCCTGCCACATCACAGCTACTGTCACCACAACATGCCTATTGAAAAAATGGAAGTTTCAAATGAACTTAAAGAATTCAGTTTGAAATTTTCAAGACTAAGAGGCTGAAAATAATTCATTTGGTCTGGATAAATTATTCAGTGTTATTGCACCACTAATACTTGTTTATTTATACTTATTTATACCACATATACACAAACACACCCGCCCTGACACACTGCTACTTAGCTTAATATTTTAATTGTATAAAATATTAAGTGATGAATACAGTATGATTTTGAATATAATATGACCTTATTTTTCAAGCAAAGGTGACAGAGTATTGAAGCATCAGTCTGTGTGTGACTCTCTGTAATGACACACCACATCATGAGAAGCAGCTGCCTCACAGTATTGAAACAGCCTTTGCTCACACAAGCCTGTCAAAATTAGGATGTGACTGATCCCTGTAGCTGTAACTATATTCCTCATGATACTGCATCTCATTTTTCAGCAGATTTCATATTGCACCTCGAGGGTCCTCACTTGCAGGTTCAGGATTTAGAGGATAGGCTAAGGGACAGCTGCCCTCTTGGAAAGCCAGGGACAAAAGCATTAAAACCACTATTATCTGCAAAATGGGAGAGACACTGTTTTTATCCCTTTGGCCACAGGACTGAAGCAAGGGTACTGGAGAAAATCAAGGAACCAGGATTTTTTCACAGCTGTTCATCCATACTTGTCCCACATTTCCCTGCAGCCATCAGACCTGAATAAAGACAGACAGGATGTTCATGGAGCAGCCAACTTCCTCAGACAGCACACATCTCCTGGACCTGGCACCAGCTGTAGGAAAGCCCAAACAACTTTTTTTTTCCCCTTTCCTTTTCTTTCAAATAGTATTTTAAAGATAACCATGTTCAAAGAGGGAAACATTTCCACAAAAAGGAGCAAGCAAGGAGATGGCTCAAAAGAGACCTGAGGCAAATTAAAGCCCAATTTAACTTTTGCTCAATAACTTCACTTTATTTGGATGAATCATTTATGTGCTGAAAAACTTCAGCTTACTACACTAGAAAACTCAATTAATTGCCAAAGTGCTGAGAGAATAGGGAAGGGGAAGCATGGAGGCAGAACTCCAGCCACCAAGTCAAGAAGCAGAAATAAAAGCCTTTTGACACAGAGCATTAGAAACACTGAAGAGGAAATGGGAAGAGTTCTTATGCCCCTGTCCACAGCAGGAAGAATGCTTGCACGGGGGAGCTGATGAATGCTGAGAGAGAATAGATCCAGGTGCAGGACTCAGGAATGGCTTGTACCACACCATGCCACTGCAGGTGGGCCCCAAATGACCAGCCAAAGGCCACAGGGGAGGTTTGAAGTGGAGAGGGAGAAGAAAGTCAGTGCCTCAGCTGTCCCACTAGCACAGTCAGCATCCTCACTGCCTCCACTGATAGGTCAAAAAGAGGGTTTCCCTACTGTCCCTTGGATTATGGAAAGGATCTTTTATCTTGGAGACACGTGTTCCCAGTTGCTCAGTGCCATTCAGCACAAGGATTGGAAGCTTCTCAGGGGCTGCTCTGTCTCTGCTCTCTAGGCACAAGGTACCAAGAGTATTGAGAACAAAGAGAAATCACAGCCCTGCCTCTACTGCCAAGAGATGAGAAGACAGAATCAATCCACAGCCTTTTTCACATTGCTGCTTTTCTTTCAGATCTGTAACTACACAAATTCCTCTTAAACACACAGGAAAGTAAGTCCCACTTAGCAAAGTATCAGACAACATCTCAGTCAAAGAATCCATCCCATCAAAGTGTGAGAAGGCAGTTGTGGGGCAGAAACTGATTGTGAATTACAGCTTTTCTCAAAGGGAACAGAGATAATGAGCACTTTTGTTGTCCAGAAAACTTAAACTTAGCAGCAGAAACCAAATTCTTAACTCAATTTTTCTGCTGGCTCCCTTGTTTTCTTCTTAAATGTAGAGGAAGGAATATTAGGTTCAAGTGGTAGCAACAGGAAAAAGGAAATTGAATGATTCCTGTGGTCTCTGAGGTTTTATCACATTGGAATATGTTTAACCCTTCAAAACCTGGTCACTTCTCATCTGTGGTAGGAAGACTGCTTTGTTAGGAAGAGAAAAATGCACTGGTGCATATGGTATGCCATTAGTAAGTCTCACACCCCATAATAGGAACATTTGTACACAAATGTGGTTTTTGGGATCTAGCCAAGAGCAGAGCACCCTGTGAATCATAATGCACAGCTAATGAGTTATTTTTGGTAAATTTGGCACTCAGAGTTAATAGAGCCAATTTGTCCCCAAAAAGCTAAATCACTTATCGCTTCTTTGGAGGTGCTAAGTGGATCTAGAACTTCAGGATGCTGTCAATAAAAATGAAAGAAGCACAAAGCCGCCTGTTAATTTGTGCTCCTCTCTACTTCTGTTTAGAACAAAGCTAAGATGTATGAGATGCTCTGACAGGCCAGGAAATTCATTACAGGAAGCAACAGTGCAATTTAACTGTGCTCCAGGGCTGAGGCTGGTTGCCTGAGGTAGGTGGCCACAAACAACATGGACTGTTATTTTTTGGAAATATCTGATTTAACAGCGAGACCCAAAGTGCAGAGAGTCCTGAAAAGATGGTGGACTGCCCATATCCTAGGCATGGGAGACGTGGAGCTTTGGTTCAACCTGCTACAGACTGCTTACAGATTCAGATCTGAAATAATATTTCACATCCTTATGAAACAGAAAGGTATTCAATTCAAATTGAAATTGAAGGGAAGGCTGGGAGGTTAATATGAGGTTTTGGTTTGGGACTGTCTCTGGTGGCAGAAAAAAAGTCTAATTATTTTCCATTTAGAGAGTGTGTCTCCAACCCAGAAAGTCACTGCTACAGCTGTATTTCCTCTGGGAAATTCCCCTTAACTCCTCCCTTTCAGGTGTAAGTTGTCATTAATGCCCTTGCTATGTTGAGCAAAGGAGCTGCATATGGATGTGCAAAAGATATCCACTGAAGTTTCCACTTTAATATCCAATGAAAAATGTATTTGGGTAGGGAACTCCAGTTTTGAGTGTATAGCAATTGTCTGCATTAACCAACCAGCCTAAGTGGAGTGCACTGAATAGGAAATGAGAGTGAAGCAAAAGTTAGAGCTCTGCCAAACTACCTGAGTGTAATGTGGATAGCAGTGAACTGTGACTCGTGTCATGTCGTGTTATGTAGCGTCAAATCACCGCACGGTGTGACACAACGGAAGCAACATGAGTGGCGTGAATGTGACACAGCACAGCCTTTTCCCTCTCTCCTTCTCTTCCCTTTTTTTAAATTTTTTTTTATTTTAAGAGCATTTTACTTTTAATCAGATAGCTGCTGTCAATTCAGATAACAGCTGCCTGACCCAAATTTTCAGCTGACTGAAGTGGACGAATACTGAAGTATGGACTTTCTACTGCAGAAAGTTAACATTCCAGACTAGCCTGGCATCTCAAAATACTCCTGCCTCATTCTCTTCCCCCATCTGCTTCTTCCTCCCCTTACACCAGTTATGTTTTCTTACTGATACCGAATCAATAATTTCATTTCTATATTACAAATCTTAAAACAATGCTGGCAAAAAAAGTATGCTGGAATTTTACTTACTGATGATTAATTATTAATGTAGGCTTCTTTAAACATATTTGGCTCTCTGAAACAGCTCTTTAGAGCTGTGTTCCATTTCTTATTGCTTACCTATTCTGTTTGTTCTCTGCCTCCCTGATCCTTTTCGATTTTCTGCAGGTTAGCAAGTGCTGTATTGTCTGCTTTTGAAATGTGTCTTTAGGCATGCTTTTGTTTGACAAGGAATGCCAAGGCTGAGCTGACAAAGTCTGTTTGAAAATCTTTTTCCAGGTATACAAGATCAGTAAGTCTGTTCAATGTATTCTGTGATTAGTATTTTTCTTCAGATATTTATATCAACATTTCAGGTTTAGTGAAAGATGTTTTCTGAGCATACCTGTCAGTGGGAAACCTACTAAAGGTAAGTAACACTATCATTTATATATTCAAATGTATAAATATATTTATGGTAAATAGTTGACATCTCTCTCCATATAACTTAAAAGAAAATATACCTTTAACAAGCACTCAGCCACCGTTCTTTTCACAGGTTGAAACAAATATCAGGGTAGGAAAGCTGTCTTTTAGGTAGTTTGGCTCTCGCTCTTTACAACCAGGATCATTTTAAACATAATATTTAGATTTCTGCACCCTTTCCCCTGCAGGGGCCAGGGCACTAGGGATAATGTTTGTCCTATAAGGCAAACTTTCAGGTGAAAAAAGCATTTATGTATTCAGAAACTACACACTCATGAATTCCAACTAGGATTTGTTGCTGATCATTTTGGGGTTTTTAAAACTGAAGACACATGTCTCGCCTTTTACCTCCCCAGTTGCAACAGACATCACATCCTTGACAAAAGAATTTGGTGGAAGCTGTACCCAAAGCCTGCCTAGAAGAGGCAAATTGAACAAAGGCAGCACAATTAAAATATGTAGACCCCTCTTTTAGCAGCACATCTCCTATTTGCCATGGGATGCGATGGCCTCAAGAGGCAACATTCCATGCTAATGACTAGAGAATTTTGTGAATCCTTGGAGAAAAATTACAACAGCCCCAATACCCTACTTTTTATTCCTACCCTCCATAGAGCTGCCATCACATAATTCTATTGTCACTCTGATCAAGGCTGGAGCCTGATACACACTGTCTTTTCATGAGGACATGGCAGCAAATGACTCCCATACACCAGCGAGTGCTGGGATTTTCCAGGTGCTGCAAGGATTCCAGGCACTTCCCTCTGAGCTGGAAAGGAAAGTCTGTGCAGAGGATTTGACACCACATGTCAGTGAGTATGCAACAATACAAACTGAAGGCAGACCATGCACCTAAGCTGAAGAACAGAAGTTTAAATGTAGAACTGAGTTTTCCTTCTGATCACCACAGCGAATGCTTGTTGGAAAGCAGAAGGCAAATAAGGGATTTGTGAATTACTCCTACAGTGAGATTAGCTCCTCTCTTATCTAAAAGGCTGAAGAAATTCTTCAACAAGAAAAAATTCTCATTTTCTTGGGATTGAAACTCTTAACTGTAAAATAAGCTACACTTTGTTTTATGGTTCTTTTGTTTGTTTGTATCTCTGTTTTACATAGAGGACTAAACCAAAGACCCAAACTTTAGCACGAAAATCAATATGCAGACTCCAATTTTGTAACATTAACCTCAAATTGCTTTACTGTAATTGCATTTTTTAAGATTCTCTTCTCAGTTAATGAAGTTCACATTTACACACCCTGTATCTCCACCAGGCAATAAGCAAAGAGATCCCTACATCAACTGGGTGTGTTAAAATTCCACCGTCCTCTCTTTTTCCATATACCACTAAATTTTAAAACAACATCAAGATAATAATAGGCAGCCCAATCCTACCAAGGCATGACCTTGTCAAATCATGATCAAAAGAGATGAGCATGCATGCTCCGTGTTTTGTTCCCAAAGGGCACGGTACAGAGCTGAGAAAGACCATCAGAGCCACGATTGGAAGCTATAAAATATGTGTCCCTTTAAAAACGTATTTTACTTTCCCTTAATTTCAACTATATTGATGCTAATAGCAAGAAAAATCTATGGATCTAATAATCCATTGCACATTCCTTGCCCAAAGAAAGAAGTAATAGAAAATGTTTGGGTTTTAGGTGAATAAAAGCCATAAATATTCTAACAGTTTTCTGATACAGCAGAAGTACTAAGTTAGTGCATTTGAAACTAGGAAAGGAGAACAATTGATCTTAACTTTGAAACATGCAAAAGTATTTGCCTGATTTTTGCCATTGAAAATGAAACTAGCCAATTCAAATGTAAGATGTTGGTCATGTTTAAAAGGTGCTTAGCTCTCTAATTACATGAGAAGTACCTTTCTTTAATAATTCATTGGAAATATGGGGGGAGGGGGGCAAGATAAAGTCTAAAAATACCCACCATGTAAACTACTGAACTGCTCTCTTAAAATTAAAAGCTGAAATTCTTTGACTGTCTCACTTTCTAGCAGAACACAAGAAAGGAATATTTTAGTTGGTTCTCACCCTCCAGGCAAAGTAGTATAAAACCTCTGGCCTGATTCCAACCCCATTATCAAAGGACCACTCACCTAATCTAAAAAAGCAGCTCTTCATCAATTTATCATTAACAAGAGCATTACAATATAATGTAGGAAAACGGCTTTTCACCAGGGATTCAGTTAATGGGAGTCTAGAGCCACATAACAAGCATGGCAGAAGATATTCCACAGTAGGTGAGGATAATATACATATATTCTACACAAAGAATACTGCAAATAACTTCTATGTTGCTGATGAGCTCTCTCAAATACTTTTTTCTTTTAATTTAATTTTAAAAGTTGAAATCTTGGTGAATTCTACGGCAACATACATAAATGCAAAGTAATTAGCTGTTGACTCCATATGAAAATATTTTATACAATATATTTGGTATTAGTTAAAGTGTGACTCTGGTAGGTTTCTGTGGAATTTCACTAGTGCTGATTTCTGTTCATTGTCTATCCTACCACCTCTAACGTCAGGAGTTCAAAAATCATGAGTCAAATATCCAAAATTCAGATTAGTTAAAATGTCACCAAAAAAAACCCATGCAAGAGATCTTTGATTTTTATTCTCCTTGTGAGGATTAGGAATTTTCTTCTCAATCTAAATCCATACTCCATGGGGTGAATACACTATTTTATAGTGTTTAAACACAAGTTGAATTTGGACATACTTCTATGAATTCTGTTTCAGGCAGAGGTTGGTATTGCCAGGCAAGCCCCAATACCACAACACATGAGTCTCATGCCAGTGGCCAGGCTGCTGTGCCACCCTTGGTCATTAATGTCACCTCACTGCTCTACTGCATCCCACAGGAGGAACAACTCATGCCAGACTAGGCCAGGTAAATCACTTTTTTGTGCAGCTCACCAAAGCCTCCATAGAGAGTTGGTGACGTATTTTTGAGCTGAGATCAGCTTGGAGACAAAAGATGGCATCTGTTCCAGCCTAAAACTTGCCATGTAAAAATAACTCCCATCAGTGGCGCTTGAAGGAAGAGGAGCAGCAGAATGAGCTTGTACCAGATCAGCATTTTGCATCATGAGGCTGCAGGTTTTTGGGGACCTTTGGCAGGATCAATGACACTAACTATATCCTACGGCCTCATTTGAACTCAAAACAAGAAAGAACGTGGAGAGAGCACACTGGAGTTTCACAACAAAGCCAGAAAAAACCTCTCACACTACCTGAATTTCTAAAATAGCTTCATCTGAACAGAGACAGACATTGCTATACTCCTAATATGATGTTTCCTTAGCATATAGGCTTACTAAATTGTCATACTCTTAGATACTTAAAAACTGTATTTTAGATTTACTTGGTGTAATTGAACAATTTCCCACCAGCTGTAAGAAATTAATCTATTATAGATCATACAAAAAGTTCCTGTACTTAGGTGAAGGTAAAATAAATTATGGGGGGGAGGTAAAAAAAATCACAAAAAAGTCATTTACCTTCAGTAAATTATTAAGTCTGATGAAATAGCAAACCAAGGGACACCTCCACCACCTCAAATCAGATCTAGGAGTGAAGTTATAGATCCTGCAAAAAATACCAAGTGTTGCAGTAGGTAACAGTTCATCTGATCAGCAATGCAGGTCACAGCAAACACTTCACCCCAGTGCTCTGGCTCACTGTGCAGGGCTCCCTGCAGAGTGGAGACGAGTTCAAGGTCACTACCCTGAAATTTGAAGTGCGCTGCAGGACTGGCCCCATCTACCTGAGAGACCTCCTTCCCCTTCTCTGATCACAACCTCCCATGACAGCTGCATTTCTCCAAACAGTGAATCTGACAGCCAAACAGGCAAGATGCTCCTGAGAGAAGGAGATGACTTTTGGAGGAGCTGGACATGGACTAAAGACCTTCTTCCCTGAGGAGAGAAAAATAAACTCACTTGCAAACTTCAGTGTAAGCCTCATCTTTCCAGCTGAACAGCCCTCAATAACATTGCCAAACAAAGTGAAATTCTATAAAATAATCAGATTCCTTCCCTGAAAGGCTGAGAAGAGACAGAGGGAAGTGCTTCATAAAAAAGCCACATTCACACACACACACACACACACACACTGCTCTTAGTAACAGAAAGTGTTTTGATATTACAGTGCATGAGAGGATGTACACAAGAGCATACTGAGACCAAACAACACAGCTACAGCAATGTTTCAGGAACAGGATTAGGAGATGTACTACACTGCATCAAATACGTAATGAAGTGCTCACACAGATATTTGATGTTCTTTCCTGTTGGCCTCCACGTGATGCCAAAGGAGCTGGTGTCCTCATACACAGCTTAAACACAAAAGTGACATTCTTTCTTGAAATATTTTGAGCATCATTGGACTGGGGATATTCCCTTCCAAAGCAGCTGGTGGTGTCTGCTAACAAGTTGTTTTTGACAATAGCTTCTTATACCATGGCAGATAATTTCCTTCTGCCTATCTCCCTTCAAATGAGGAAAAACAAGACCAGAATGGCTGTGCATACACAAAACCATGTCCTGCCAGCATTTTTAAGACTTCCCCCCTCTCTTACTCTGACCCAAGACAAAGCAGCAAAACTGAAAAAAGGGCACAAGGGTCATGCACAACAAAATGAATTATGCCAGTAGAAACCCTCCACTTTGATACTTCTAAAATATTTCATTTTTATTTCCATTTTTGAAAGACATATTTTGTAACCCTATTCATGAGATATTTGAAACAAGACAAGTGATTGTGTCCTGTTTAAAACATATCAAATCAGAATGCTTAAACCTCAGAAAGGATCATCCAAGAATTTATTGGCATTTATTCATTCCTATTAAATGCTTTAATTTCAAGGAACTGACACCCTACAGGGAAAAATCCACTTTGGCAGAAAATTCCCAGCCAAAGCCAACAAAGAGCATCCTTCTGAAAGGTCTCAAGAAAAAGTTCTGAGAGGCATGGTTCTGTTAAGGGTGGACATTAATTTCCACATGTGACAAAGTGGGGTCAAACCCATCACGAGGATACACAAAGGGCTTCCCTCTGCACTCCACCATGGAGCCCCTGACTGCATCCCACTGCAGGCAGGTGTGGGGAAATGCACAGATTGCAGCTCCTTTACAGAAAAAGGCTGATTTCAGAAAACACAGCGTCTGTACCAGTTAGATAAGGTATCTGACCAGGCAAACCACAGCAGCAAAGGAGGAGAACCAGGCTGAGAAGCTGCAGGAGCAGCAGTAGGAGACGGGGACAAAGGTTACTGAAGGTCAAGTACAGCTGGCGCATCGCTGCTGGCACGAAATTGCTGCTGCATTCCAGGAAATCATTCCCTCTCATCTTCCTGAGCCTGTCACATCCTATTTCACTTACTGGTTCCTTTTCAAGGTGTTGGTCTTATTTGTCTCCTTGGGTTTGCTGTTTATCTCCATTTATTCTCAGCATAATTTGAGGCTTGTTGTTTGAATTCTGAGACTGGTGGGCAGGCGGGGGAGAGTTAACCTGTGTAATGATTTGGAGAATCTACGTGGGAAGGAGAGAGAACAAGATTAGTAGGAGTGATTACAGCAGGAGTTGTGATGGGAATATCATTTCAGCAGAGTGAGCAGTGGGGGACCAGCTGGCCTGTGTCTTGTCATTTTTGCAGGGAAAACGGAAGGAGCTGCGTTTCTCTGTGTGAGCCGTGTCCGGGAGCTATAAAATTACCTACTGATGAATAAGCTGGAAAGTTGTCTGAAATAAAGTTTAGGAAGCACTAACATACCTCATGCAATTCCAGCTTTGTGGTAATGTATGTTAGATAATTAGCACCAATGGGTAAGAGGCATGAATACTCATACATGGAAAGCAAAGCATTAGCATATATTTAAGAGATTACAGTTAAATTTATTATGAGCTACCTGTCTCTGCTGGAACAGTTCTTACAGCAGGAATCTGAGTCCTTTGGAAAAGAAAAAGATATTAGGAATTCACATTTGGCATGCAGGGGGCTCTTCTGAGGAAACCAAAGCTTGCTGTTCAGAAGTGAGCTGTGGAACACCCCCGATCACCAGCCTGGGCTGTGGGGCAGCCACTGGGTAGAACAGCTGGGGCTGCCCCGTGCCTGGCACAGATGGTCCCAGCCAGCTCAAACCAACCCACTGCAGGGCAGGCTGAGCCCCCAGCCATGCATAGGGCACCCCTGGGAAAACAGACCTAGAGGAAGGGCTGAAAATGCCAGGTGGAGAAAAGAGAAGGGAACACCAAGGTTGGAGGAAGAGGTGCTACACAACAAAGCAGACACTCCCTGAGCCCATGGCAAAGCCCATCCTGGAGCAGAAGAACATTCCTGACAGGAATGCAGCCCCTGTTCCCCACTCTGGAACAGAGGAAAGGGGCAAGGAGGAAGGAAAAGCAGAGAACTGTGATGGACTGATTGCAAGCCCCAGCTTCACTGCACCATTCAGGCAGGATGTAGAGAAATCTGGAGTGAAGCTGAGAAAGGGGGGATGAAAGGTGTTTGAATGTTTGTTTCTCTGTTTCTCACTACCCAAGCTAATAATTAAATGTTTATTTTAACTAGCAATAAATTAAATTAGTTTTTCCCCAAGCTGAGTCAAACATTTGAGAGAGACTGTCTCCTACCTTCTCCTGAGAGTGGGAATCTATGTCTACATCTTCACTTCAGGATAAGTGCAGATGGATCTGGGGCAACTTGCCTTTTCCAGAGGCAAGATTTGAAGTCAGCTCATCTGTTGTGCCTTGCATCTGCAACAGGAGCTAAAGTTCCTTTGAACTACACTCAGCCACGTCTTGCATTCGTAACACAGCTTCTGCCTCCTCTCAGCATCCTGCCCCGGGTGAAGAAGGATCTTCTCTGGCCCTAGTCATGGCTATAATACATTTTAATTTTGGCATTGCAATATGGCAATGTGTGCACTGTGCAGGTTTTTAATCCTGTTGTTAACAGTTTACCAGACAACTGAGTAAAAGATAATCTCTGTCTGAATCTCCTGGGTAATGACTTAATTACACTAAACTTGTTTCCTGGATGTCTCATCCATTGTTAGGCTTGCAAAACAATTCACATTAAGAATGCTCTGTTTTTACAGCCTTGCCCAAGTGCAATTCTTTAAATTTCTTCATCTGTTTCTTCTGGGAAGTTTAAGAAAATATATTAAAGTTACTGTTGAATTAAGGAGAAAATAATCCTCTACTTGTTCAAAGAAGAAAACCCCAGAACCTCAAACCACACTTTTTCATCTATGCAGTCCTAGAAATAATGCTGAGGGTTTATCATTTCATGTATATTGCAAAACCTAAGTAAAAACCACTTGCATCTTCTGAGAACAAAAATGAGAAGGAATAAGATGAATAAGAAATGCTACCAGGAAAAGACAGAAAACTAAGTGTAAATGGAGGTAAGCTACAGCTAAAGTGGCTGTAAGGTTACTCATGGATGGAATATTTGCACATACTCTGATACATAAAATCTGCAATTAAATTTTAAAATAATTCCTAAGCCAAGGATTTAGTTCATCTAAGAAGGAAAAAGATGTTGAGATTTAAGGACTCTACTGTTGTCTTGGAATTCTTTTTTTGTTGTCTTGGAATTCCTTCCTTTTCCTCTGTCTCTGATAAAGACAGAGCTGCTTCATATACTGACTAATGGGGCTCATGTTGTTACAAGGCTATTTGCAGACAATATTTTAAAAAGGACACATAAAGAAAAGCGTTTTTGAGGGACAAATCTTATTTCTGTTCACATACCCAGACTCAGACTAAGCAGTTCTCTTATTCAGAGTGCAGAAGAGGAATCCTAAATTGCAAGTGAGATGTCAATATTTCTTTGTGACATGGCTGGGATACACCACCAGGAGTTAGGAAATGGAAGAGATCAGGTATTTGACACCAAGAAACACATCTGTGCCTGCTTAAAACCTACATACTGGTCACAACAGGGTCTGACAGAAATAAAATAATCAGGGTCAGAAGCACAAAAGTAGGTTCTGGGTAATAAATCCAGATAAATCCAGACAGATAGGCCTCCCAAGAATACCCTCCTTCCAGGGCACCTGGGAAGCACAAGAATAAAGCTGAGAGCTGAGTTTCCTACAGATATAACTACATAGAGCCAAGCAACCCAGTGAGAAAGATGGGCACAGAGATCCATTCCAGAGGAAACTCCAAGAGAGTCTCCAATAGACTGGAGATTAAAAATTGACATGAGACATGGAGGAGGCCCCAGTGTTGATCCAGCAAAGTAGCTTCTGTCCTCTTCAATTTTTGAGGTTTTGGCATATCTTAAGACAGACTGGGAAATGCATTTGCCATCCAGCTCTTTACTCTACCAGGATGAATCTGTGAGAGTGAGAGATGTAGAAAAACCTGAGGTGCCTTGGAGGGAAAAAAGGCTGCAGGGAGTATGGTAGGAGACAAAGAATGGGATACTTACATTCATTTTCCAGCTCTCACTCCTCCTCTGGCCAAGGGCACAAGTGAAAGACGAGCAAAACAACAAAGAGTGACAAGGTATTTTCTGTGTTAATTAAAATACTATGAATGCAGAAACTGAAATGTCCTTTTCTTTCTTTGATTCATCCATTTTCTTTCTTTGGGCCCGTTTAGATGAAGTACAAACCAAACATGAGGATTCATTCTTTTTTGCATGATTGTAAGTGTGAGTTGAGGAAATGCAGCTTTCCTGAGAGGACTCCTGCCCCCTTTTTTCCTGATCACTGTGCATTACCATTCTGTTACATGCAGAACTGCTGAGGATGCTGCTGAAACAACATTTGCTTCTTTCCAAGCAGAGAAGTTTGCTTGAGATCTGTGCATATATTGACCTCGTGAACACTAAAGTTATGTCTATAACTTCGCTGTTTATATGCAACATTTGTCCTGTTTTGTTTGCTCATGTAATTTTTATCACAATAGAAAAGTGCTACAGACCTATGGAATGTATTTTTCAAACACCTTTTGTACCTTCATGAGCTGGATTTTGTTACTCGGAAAGAAGAACACTTCAGGAGCTGCAGTACATTTACAAGTGACTGTATCTGCAGGAGGTCCTGGGAACAGAGGTTAGGCAAGGCTTGAGTATGAGATATGACACCAAACCAGAAATGGGATTTCAGTAGAGGCTATGGTACCAGGGAAACCCAAGCGAGCACAGCTTTGCAAAAGAACAGAAACTTGGTTGCTTCAGAATAAATGGTCTTAACATGAAGCTGCTAAAGAACAATGACTATGGAAAAGCTAAGCTCAGTTTCCTTCAGATTTAAACAGACTTCCACAGAATTATTCCTGACATCTGTTTGGTCATGTTTCAGGTTTGGCTGTGAAAGTTTTGCAGAATCTTAAAAAAACCCCAACCAAACAAACGGCAACACCCTCCCTCCAATCTACATTTTATAGTAGAGCACAGCCTTTACAGATTCAATAAATTATTCATGGAGAAGGCAATATTACTATTAGACCCTGGGGTCTTGGGCTCCCTGCATGTAAAAGATCTAACTCTACACAATCAATCCAGTAGGATAACTGTTATACTCTACTTAACCCAGATTGCCTAACAGGGTTTGAAAATGGATTAGTGGATGATGAGCTCGTTTTAAAAGCAATATTATCTCCCTGAAAAGCTGAGGATAATTCCTAGTAGCCGTTTTAAGAAATAAAATGATCCTAGGTTTGAAAGAAACTTTTCAC
Organism: Serinus canaria; assembly: GCF_022539315.1. NCBI lineage: Eukaryota > Metazoa > Chordata > Aves > Passeriformes > Fringillidae > Serinus > Serinus canaria. The sequence goes on along the minus strand of NC_066322.1, from coordinate 15,688,962 downwards.
ATATTCTCTTTACTAGCTAGACCCTGACACATGCAGTGACCAGAGACATGGCAGGAGCTAAGCATCAAAACAGGCATCAATCAAAAATGAACACGAAGCAAAAGTTGTCTTACACTCTTGGAGTAGAAGGAATCTAGATTGACAAGAAGGTATCAAACTGGCTTATTATTAAAAATTCTCTGAATATCCTCTGTGAAGGGGCAGGCAAGATTTCTGGAGTAGCTGCAGTTCTTCATTACAGCAACTCCCATGATTAATACTGATATACTGATGATATGCTAACATATTTCTAATTACAGACACAGGCATAAAGCTGAAAGCATTCTAGAGACCAAATGGTTCATTGCTCTCTATTTTAGGTTACTACCAAATATCCAAAGTAACCAGCAAAATTTACTACCCATACTGATGCTTTCAATTTTTATTTTTCACAGAAATCTCGGCTTGCTATCAAAGCACTGTGCTGTGGTCATTTTTTACTTTGCACTTGTCAAGACAGCTCTGCTTTCCTTGCATGCATGCATTTTGTTTGTTCATAATATTCCCTTGAAACAGAGAAAATAGCTGGAAGTAGCTCTGGATTGGACTGGACACAAAGAAAAAAGCACAGAGAGACTCACCTCTACATGAAGATATCAAGATTTCAGACAGAGAAAAGAGACATATTCTGAACTTCCTTCAGAATCATAGCATCATTTACATTAGGAAAAACCTTTTAGAACATTGAGTCCAACCATTAACCCAGCACTGCCAAGTTCACCACTGAATCATGTCCCTGAGTGTCACATCTACACATCCTTTGAATTCCTTCTGGAATGGTGACTCCACCACTTCCCTGGGCAGCCTGTTATAATGCTTGACAGCCCTTTCTTTGAAGATTTTTTTCCTAATATGCATCTACTGAAAACAGTTCATATTCTGAATATCAAATCTTCCCAGCAAACCGTTCATGGGCAAGCCCTGGGCTGAAAGATGTTCGCATAAAACATTAGTTGAATAAATTCAAACTAACATATTTCTGAATCCAGTAGAGCAATTTGTAAGAACAGAATCTACCACTGGCATACATGGTCACTCCAGGATTCTGTGAAAGCAGACAGAACTCCAGAACCAACAACATTTACACTGTTGTAAATATACCTCTCTTGTTAACAAAATGGCAGCATGACAAATGTAACACAGAGGCACTGCTTGGCCCCCTTTGCTTAGCACATCTTCTCTCCTTTTATTCTTCAGTACTTTTTCTCCCAACATGCTTTTTTTGTTTTCTGTGCTGCTACCTGGCTCTTCCCTTTCAGACAGCCTCTTCCTGACAGTTATCAGGGTTTAACATACTGTACTAGGAGGCTCGTGAATATTGCTCTTTGATTTTTAGTGCTTTATGATGAATGGCTAGAAATCATTGCTGGGGAAAAAAAAAAAAAAAAGGAAAGAAAAATAGTTTCTGAAAACCTTTGTGCTATTGAATTCTGACTGCAAATTCTCCAGCACTGACTGCTTTGCTACAGGATCACTCTGTCACTCTGCATGACACATGTAATACACCATTCCTCCCCACCCCCAAAACAGCAAGGTATAATGAGTAAAATGAGTATAAACCCTAAGTTTCATTTTCCTTCTTGATTTTTTTATTGTTTTGCTTTTTAAAGTCTTTCCAGTTGCGTTTAAATTTGAGGCACTCTGTGTTTTGAATCCTTTGTCACTTAATAACAGACCCCACCTCTTTTTCCATTACCTAAATAAAAGGGAAGAAAGAATTGAAATAGGGGACCCTGGGTTAACAAAAATTATTCAGCTCAGCAGAAAAATACTGTTACTGCATTTAGCAACCTGGAGAAAGGATAGGGTGGAAAAGCCAGTGGGAGGAAGTACCTGCAAAACAGAAAGGCGAGAGTCCGTCCAACTGGGCATTTCTGCAAGGAGAGCGATGGAAGCACTCTTTCCTCTAGGCTTCTTCAGGGGTGTTGCCATTGACCCACATGCTTTCTGCCAGTGAAATTCAAGGCATTTATAAACTTGTTCAGGGTGTCAAGAGCATTCAGGTGAAATCTATCCCCAGAGGACTGGACTAAGTCCACTGCAGCTAGGCAGAACAGACACAGGAGGCTCCACACCTTCTAGAAGCATTGGCAACATGCTTGTATCTGCAAAATTCCAGGCAGGAGCAGGCCAACTCTGTTAGTGTGTGCTGCCATCACATCCACACAGCTGGGAATCCAGGCTGAAACCACTGCTGGTGACCCTTCCACAATGCCCTGTAGGGCAGGAAGGATCCTGGTGGGCAAGAGTAGCTCTCGATGCCACTTGTGCAGGTCACAGAAGGGCAGCACAGCCCCCCTCCCACTCTGACATTAGGCTATCCCCCAGTCCTCAGTTATGGCTGTGGGACCAAGTTCAGAGCAGCAGAGCACTGGCTGGTCCACAGGAGATCAGTGGGATTATCTTCCCCCCTCCTCCAGAAAAACAAGCTTCCTGTTTCCATTGCTCAGTGAGAAAACAACCCCAAGTTGTCAATACAAATATCAGGCAGCAAAGTTTACTTTCTGTACTTTTAACTCTCTTTAAGACAGTAAGTCAAAGTATACAACAGGACATAATGCTAGTTCAGACATGAAAACATTTTCCTAAGAACACATATACATGTGGTCTACCAAGCACTGCTGATGCCAGGGAAGGAACTAAAGAGATTTCCAACATTTGAAGTCCATTTTCTGGAAGGTGAATGTCAGTCTTCTCTATTGCTCCCCCAAACTTAAAAATAAAATTATTTCCTTGATTTTTCAAGGAAAAAAACCACAGAGGGCCACAGCCTAAGGGCAGTAACAAAGAGCACAGTGACAACTACCAACAAGGGAAGGAAAAGAAGCATTTCTTGGTGAACTTGTCTGAACTAAAAAGTTCAAATTTATCACCTTCACTTTGCTGTCTTTAAATGAATGGTAAACTTTATCTCCAGAATAGTTCAGCAGTTCCCTCTTTCATGATTCATGTGCTTAAAAGCACACACAACAGTGACTTTCAGCATCCAACTTTCCCAACCTTCTTCAGCATGATGGAAAAATACAGAACCCTTCATAGTATGGCACAACTGGCATCCTGCAATTCTCCAGCTGGCAGTCTAGCATGCTTCTGTACCTTTCTTACTAGCTGGCTGCAACGTAGAAGAACTGCTATGTGAACCAGGAACTTCAACATCCTGAGGCACAAGGAAAGCCTATGACTTAATCTTGAAGGTTTACATGCTGAAAACAAATAAAGAACAGGCTTTAAAAGATTTAAACACTTGTTTACTTCATTAACCAACCACAGCTAATACTGTCAAGAGGACCTAGGTCTTAGGCATGGACCAAATAAGCCAGAGGGAAGAGGAAGGTGATTTTGGAGAAGTAGTCAGCCTGTTTGAGCACCCCATTCCAATGATGTGCTATGGCTGTCACCATGTGTCTGTGCATATCTACATTCAGATCAGAGGTTGCACAAGAAGATGGCATCATCTTCCTCATTGAAACTTGCCCATTTCCCAGGGGGTTTGTAGCAGGCAGATCTGTGGGCCCTGCAGGTAGTGAGGCTTGGCCCTTGGCCTTACACCCAGCTCAGGCTCCTCTGAGCATGGCTAGAGAAGCAATTGCTGCCACCTCAGCTCACATTCCTCATTGCCATTTGTTTCTTTGGGACAGGAGAGGACAGGAGGTACTGCCAGCTTGGTTTCCAATGCATCAAACCTCTCAGTGTTCTGGTTCTTTGTATTTCACCTGTACCCTCTAACATCACCCAGATAGCCAGATCCTGTTCTCCCACCTGCTGGCTCACAAGTGGAGAAAACTGTCAAAATCAAACAGAAAACCAGCATCCAGCATTGCATGCTCACAGAGCACAGATCACTGCAGTACCAGTTACACCTCTCTAGTATCGTGTGTAAGAGTGCTTTCACCAAAGCCAGCTGATGAAGAGCCAAAGTTACCTGGAAGGTGCATCAGTACTCTTTAGTCCCTGCTGACTTGGGTGTTAAAAGGCTGCACACCAGACGTGGCATTTCCCTAAGAAGCCACTTTGCCCTGTGAAATTAGAGTGCCCAGGCCTCAGTTGAATACATGGCTCTTGGCTTAAGGTCATAATTTCTTTCTTGCTAAGTCTAATTTCTTTTCTCAGTTGTACCAGATCAGTCTGACGGATTTAATAGGATTCGTGGGATTTTCATTTTCCTGAGAGCCTGCTATACTTTTAGGCAAAAAATACTGTTTTGCCTTTTTTCCCTCAACATTTCTGTAAAACAGCTCCACCTTCTAGGGGTCTACATTAAATTTTTTAATACTACAGAGAATCCTTGATTTGCAATGGAATATTCAGAGTAGAAGAGGCTTCCTTTGCAGCTACACCTCCCATCCTTCAACTTTACAAAAGTTTCCTTCACAAAGTTCCAAACCATTCTGGTTTAGATGCAGAGCACTGAGAAAGCTTAACACTAAGTTAAACTTTTTTTCCTTTTTACCAGAGTGTGCGTTTTGGGGCAGAGTTGTTAAGCAAGAAAAATAACAGAAGATCCTCTACAGGAAAGGTCATTTTCTGGCAGGAATTTCAGTTCATACCTATTAAATGCTCACAAGGAGCTGGGCTTATTGTTTGTTTGTTTTAAAACTAGAAGCAACCTTCAGTTCCACATTCAGAATTTGTATGTCACATTCCAGCCTGGAGCATATTTTTACAGTTAAGTTATAAACCCTTAAATTAAGAATTTATCATAAAAATACTCGACAACTCTCTCGCAGTAACGCTGAGAACATCACCACTATAATGATAAAAATGATTAAATGCTGTCATTCTGTTCAAGACGTTGCCAACAGATTTTGTGTTAACTGCCTGCAATTAAAGCTCTGTCTCTTTTAATAACAACATATTAATATGAATTCTGCCAGTACTTTTTCAGCTTCCAAAATATTATTAAAATAAATAAGCTCAGGATGAGGAAGAGTAACGCAAACAAGAAAACAGACTGTTTCACAATGATAAAGCCCTTGGCAAGAGAGAGTTCAGTTTCATAATAAGCCTGAATTCCTCAATACAGGTTACCCAGAGCAGGAGACAAGTTCTGTACTAACCTGATTTAACATGCCTGCCTGGGAGTACTGAGAATTCAAAACATTGTACTCTGTAACCTCCTGGAGCATCCTAATGAACTGCAGGAGCAAGATTAAACTAAAATAAATATCTAAAATTTTTTAAGTATTACAGAGGGGTAGCAAAAAGATTTCGACATGCAGTAGGCTGCAAATGATTTTCAGTCTCTTCATTAGTCATTACAAATAAATTAGCTAACTGCTAAATAACAAAAAGACAGGCACTAATTAGAGTAGTGGTGTAGTCAACTGTGTCTATTCAAAGTTAAAACTTAATTAGAAGTTAAAACTATGTTGTTTTATTGATGCGTGCTTAACATTTTTAGCCCTTTAAACATTAAATGGAGGTTCACTTAGGAAGGGACATTACAATGAAACATTTAAATACACTGCTAATTTTCTCCTCCAGTTAGTGATACTTGCCTTTCTCCTGATGCAGTCACTAGCACAAAAAGAGCAAAATGAGAAACCAGCCAAACATGAGCAAATATTTTTACCTTTTTTCCTAGAGTAAATTATTGTCTCTGAATTGCCACTCTTCTTATTCCAGTTTTATTCTTTTCATTTGTTGGCAAGGGAATTCATATGCTCCAGCCCTCCTCCTGCCTCCCAACAATGATACTGGGCTAATAAATTCTAACTGCTTTTTTCCACCCATCAAAACCCCTGCATAAATCGCTGCCTAGGAGCCCTCACCATGAGCCACACATGCTGCTGACCCCCTTGGGAACAGCCAGCAGAACCCTGTGCCAATCAGCAATTATAAGATAATGGTACTAAAAAGCCTGAACCTGGGAGTTATTCAGTTGCTCTGCCAATGCTTGTAGGACTCTTTTATGTGCCTGGGAATTAAGTAATTAACAGACTAATTTATTGTTCACTATAAAGGATTTCTCTCTCTCTCTCTCTCTCTAGTCAGGTTTGACATCATCAAAATTCACCACCACATCAGATCATGCCAGTTGTTCATCCTCATTTCCAAAAACCAAATAAATCCATGAAAACATTGCTTCATAGCTTAAGCTTGCTTTGGAAAACAAACAAACCCAAACCACAAAAAATCACTGTCACAATTTGAGTATTGTCCTCCAATACAAATATACCTGCTTTAAATAAAGGGAATCCTAAATTGACAAGACCTGGATAAGCCAAAGCTATCATTCCAGCAGCTGATGAATACTTTAATGCTCCTCACTCTGCAAAGTAAAGCACAAATCTGTTTTTAACTATTGTGCAGACTGCATGGGATGACCTAGAACATTTTCCCTACAGCAGCTAGATCTGTTCTACAAAGAAAGGACAAACTTAAACTGCTGATTGCAGTGAGCACTGCTGCATTAGCCTACAGTCCAAGCCACAGCCAAGAGAGCAGTGTTGAAGCATGGTATTACAACCTGGTTTCTAGCTGATACACAGTATGGAGGCTTCACCTGCATTGCAAATACATCTTCTGTTCAAACAAAAGCAGGAGAGGTTACATTAGAGGGGTGATGACTGCAGTACAATAGTAGTCATCATGGTCAAGGGGGAATTGTGTTCAACTTCACGGATTAAACCCTGGTAGAGAACAACTTTCTGATTCTGTACTCTAGGTCTTTTCTTCCAGCACAGAGGAAGCCTGCCAGTTGATCTTTGCAGAACCTGAAGGAAGAAATCAGCCAAATTTGCAACAGAGGAAAGAAAAAAATAAATCCAAAAAAGCTTGGAAAATAAAGAATGTGAATTAGAGATGTCAAATCTCTTTTAGTAAGGTTTGGGTTTTTTCAATAAATAGGATAAATACCTGTTGGAAACAATCAAGGTGTATCCATTCCTGACCCAGTTCAGATTATTAACCAGCTGTTCTCTCAAGACTGCTCCAACTAGGATACTTTTGGGATTTTGGTATCTGCAATGTTGTTCTTGCACCTCTTCTGGTTCAGTCACATCACCCAAGTCAGTCTCATCAGCCAAAGTTTAAAACATGCCAAAATGACCCCGTGACTCTGGATTGTGACAGAGGAGAAGAGTCAAAAGAAAACTCCTGGGACTGAGAGGGCTGAGCAGCCTGCAGGGTGGCAAGGAAGGTGTATTTATCAAAAAAGGAATCACAGAATTCTGGTAAGGCTGGAAAGGACCACAGTGGGTAATCTGGTCCAACCTCCCTCAAGCAGGGTCATCCCAGAGCACACTACACAAGATGGTTCTGGAATATCTCCAGTGAAAGAGACTCCACAACTGCTGTAGGCAATCTGTTGCTGTGCTCAGTCACCCTCACAGTGAAGAAGTTCTTCCTGGTGTTCAGGTGAAATTTCCTGTGCATCACTTTCTGTCCATTGCCTCTTGTCCTGTTGCTTGGCACCAGCCAGCAGAGGCAGGAGCCATCCTGTGACCCCTCCCTTCAGACACCCACAGGCACTGGTGAGATGCCCCCTCAGTCACCTCTTGGCTGAGCAGCCCCAGCTCCCTCAGCTGCTCTTGGAGAGATGCTCCAGTCCCTTCATGTCCCTTGTCCTCTGCCAGAGCAGCTGCAGGAGCTCCCTGTCTGTCTTGTGCTGAGGAGCCCAGAACTGGGCACAGCCCCTCAGCAGTGCCTCACTGGGGCTGAGCAGAGGGGCAGGACCACCTCCCTTGGCCCACTCCCAGTGCTTTTCCTAGCATTGTCCTTCTTGGCTCTGCTGGCCCATGGACAGCCTGCTGTCCACCAGCACCCCCAGGTCCTTCTCTGCAGAGCTGCTCCCCAGCAGGTCAGCCCCAGCCTGTGCTGAGCCTCACAGAGGACTAAGCCATGCTTTCCTGACTTGGACAGAGGAGAACTTAACAGTCCTTGGTGGAGGAGGAAAAAAAAAAGGCTAAAGAATGGTGGGTTTGTTAAATCTAAAATGAAAAGTTATTAAAAGAAAAGTGAAAATGCATATCACTAATAAAAACCTGGCTGAAAAGTTGTATTGAAGGACAGCACAGAGAAAAATCATGATATCAATTCATAATACATCATGCAAGTATTTTTAATGAACTTTTTTTTAGTCCGTAGCTCAAATCCTGACATTTATTATTTCAATGATTTCAGATGCTCTTTCCAGGATTTCTGTGAAAAAAAAAGAAAGCCATTTTCAAACCCTGAAACAAATTGGCTCCTATATGTAAGTTTAAATTATCCATCACCCTGAAGGAGGATTCAAGCAAAATCGAAGGCCATCTTGATGAATAATCAAGGTAAATTTGTCACATTTTTTACTGTGCTGCATACTTCCAGAGTTTCATAAAAAGATCCACATAATTAGTTTAGCTTACCAGGAAAAAAAGTTGAATGACAAGGTCAGGCTCTTGCCCTTTCAGTAAATTAGAGAAGATTGCCATAAATTGCATAATATAATGAAACACCAATTTGCATATTTGCTGCTATATTAAAAGGGATCAGTTTTAGCTCGCAAAGCAGAACAAATAAAAACATGCATTTTAATAACTCAAATTACTCCCAGGAAGTGACCCTCAGCAGAAAGCCTGATTATCACTACTTAATTAGAAGCCTTGGAAATCTAAATCCTCCTTTAAATCCTATTCTGTGTACAGTGAAAGATGAAGCCGTGAGTTTTGTCTTAGATTCAATATTTACTCTTTACTAATATGTTTGCAGGGGAGACTTTCCAAGCATTATGAAGACATGCAAAAAAATTAATATTCAAAGAAAGAGTGCATAAAACCTGTGTTGGCTTGCAGGTGCAAAGCAATTAACAAGCTGGCATTTGCAGTACTTTTAATTAATTAATTAAAAATTCAAAGCTGACTTTCATTTCTTTAAATGTTTGAACATTTTATCCATCAATAATGAACCACTACTTACTGCTGTGCTACAACAGCTGGTAAATGAAAAACTTAGTCCAGCACTGTAAAAAAACTGCACAGGAATTTCACATTTTGCTTTCTCCTTGCAATTTAAAAATGCACTAGATTATGAAACTCTGTATGATGTCAAGGTGGACCTTGTGTGTCTGCTTAGCTGTAAAAATAAATTGCATTCTGTAGTACAGTTCAGTCTAGAACAGGAATTAAAATCAAAGTTTCAATATAAAATGTATTTCAGTTTAAATTTTAATTTGACTTGAAAAATTTAATTCTGTCTGCTTTGGAAAGTCAAGAGATTTTTCTCAAGAATCAAGTGTTCTGCCCTAATCTTGAAAGGTTAAAATTATACTATAAAAAGAGACAAGGAGTAATTGCTAAATGGTTGCAAATAATAAATAGTCACAAAAAGATGCTGCTATTAAATTTACAGGCTGTTATCACTTGAATGAAAAATGTATTGTTTTCAGCAGAAATAATTTTATCAGTATGTATTTAAAAGACATTATCATTAATATACTTTAATTAAAACATAAATACTACATTGCTACCTCACTAGGCATTCACTCAGCTGGAACTAACTGTATTTGCTTAATCTACAATTTTAGATGTATTAGCAAAAATAAATGTTGGTGAATGTAAGAGCCTGATTACATATCTTGGGTAAATTGGTGATAATGAGTCAAGAGACTTTGTGTTCATTCACATATATTAGAATAAGAATCATTATGAAATTAAAGCTAAGATTAATCCTGCTAATGACACCATGGAGCATCTGGGAATAAGATAACCCAGATGTCAAATTCACTGTGATACTGTGCTGCTATTTGATAGAGTAACCCCTTGAAGTGTTCTTCTAAGGCAGCTAGCTGGTACCCCACAGTCCCAGCACTTGAAATGCAAATGAGTGACAAGATAGACTAATAATGAGAGCAGATTCTAGCAGTAAGGAAAATGAATTAATTAAAAAAAAAATCTGAACCACTGATAAGAACAAGCAGCAGGCAACCCAATGTCCTCAATTAGGGTGGATGACATCTGCAGTGTATTTCTCTCTAATAAAGCCCTCACTCTGTATTCCAAAGCACACGATTCTAACACTGTTAACATTTTAATGTCTTGGGCGTGCATGGTAACATTAATTACAAGATGATTTGGATGACTTCTGAATCTCTTTTATGTCTTCCACTGAGTAAAAATCTGAGTTGCAGCTTTGATATCATAAATAAAATGTAGAGACCTGCCAAGCATTAAAGCTCTCCTGAAGTAACTCAGATCTGCTAAGTTACATTAAACCTTTATAGCTAAGTAAAGAGCATTCTCTATGAATTTAAAGAGGGTCAGTGTCTATACATTTTAATGGCAAAGCTTTACACATCTCCAGCATTTTTCTTTAGACTGCAGCTGTTGTTGTTTTTAATTACTAATGAATTTAATCTAATGTTTTGTTGAGCTCAATTTACCTTCTCCATAGCATTTGCTCAGAAACTCACACCAGGATTAAGCTACTTGCTTCCTAATTTCCCCAACCCTCAGTCTTCTCTTCCTGCTAACTGCTCTGCTCCTTGTCTGGAAAGAGCAATTGTTAGCACAAACACTCCCAAAACAAGACAAAGATTATCTCCAGCTGGAAAGAGCCACACTCTACTGTAGCACAAGCCTCAGTGAGCAAACCAAAAGCAACCCAGGACCTCCATGGGCTTTTCTGAGTCACACTGAAACACGGTGGGAATTCATCTCCCTTGCAGTCAGGCACACCAAGCACCCACTGCACTGCCATCAGCAGCAGCTCACTGCAGTGGGGGAAGGATGAACAAGGGACAGCTTTTGTGGAGGGAAGACACAGTGTCCCTGCTCCTGTACTGCCCAGAACCTTCTGTACGTCAGCACGGTAACGGGGAGGAGAAAGCTTTTCACACAGTTTTCACTTCCTGCAAGGAGCAGAGCCATGCAGAATGGAGCTGCTATTTTCTAAACGGATGCCTGAAGCAATGAACTTGCACTAGAGCTTGGGTGGCTGAGTCGAGATGCCCAACCTTCTTGCAGCTTCAGTCCCAAAACTTCTCATAAAACCTCACTCTGCCAGAAGTTATGATCCACAGCTCAGCAGGAACTTTCTGAGAAACATTCCTGTGGGAAAGGCTTACATACATTTGAAAACCAGCATTTCCTTGGGGCAAATGAGCAAATGCAAATACCTTCATCTCTTCTCCAACACAGGGACCCATGCTGACCAGTGTCTTCGTGCCAAAGGTATAAGATCCAAATTGGGTCATTCCCACACATAATTTGCAAGAAAAATCAATAGCAATGTGTCAATCCACTGTTAAGATTTGTGGTCGTGAGATTTGGGATGAGAAGCCACTTAAGCCGTTTCACATTGCTACAAACTTCTTCCCTCAGCACCTCACATCTGTGCCCTCTTCTGCTGACACTTCTGGGACACCACCACTTGTCTGTCTCCTGCTTTTGTTGGGTCCCACACACATACACTCTTCTCTGTCTTGCTCACCTATGTATATAACCACTTGCACCTTCTTATTCTGCCCCCCTCCTCCCCAAATACATTGATAAGAGACATTGGCTTCTCCAATTAATTTTTTTATAAGTCTGAGACAAGATAATTGAAGAGAAAGTAAGAGGAAAGCAAACTGGCCTTGGGATCTCTGCCTTCAAATATATTTTTGGTGCATTTTAGAGGGTAATTTATACAAAATCTCATTTAATGTAGATGTTCTTTCATTTTTCAACCTTCACAGCCTCAAAAATTAATGAAGCACTGAGAAATTTCAGAGAATGTCTTGATGTTAATAATTTTTAAGGTCTTTCTCTGAGGAGCATAGATAATAATTTCTACCTTTATTTTGTTGCAGTAGATCTTGTCATCCAGGGGGAGCCAATTGCTGACAGTCATGCTCTCTGTATGCCAGAAATTTTGGTGGTGGGGGGAGGGATTTACTATTCAGAATTGAAAATATTTTTGTTGATATAACAAAAAAAAGTGTACCCTTTTAGACCCATCAGCCCATGATCTGCTCAGTCAGGAACGTAATTCACACAAAGTTGCTTAAAAGGCAGAGACTCTTTCCCCTGGACAAAGATTTGACAGCACTCACATCTTCAGACTTTAATTGAAATTCCACAGCCTGGTGGATTTTCCTTTCAGCCCTGCTTTTTAGCTTATATTGGTTGTTCTCATCTCAGCATCTGCAGATCAGCTGCAGAGGACTTGTGAAGACAGAATAATCCACCCATATCCTGAGCCATTCAGAGAACTGAAAATTTGGCTCAAGCACCCCAAAATTAAGTTAAAATAAAAAGTTCAGCATGTCTATACCTATAAGTAAATTTGTACTATCAGCTCTAGTTATTGGAATATATGTGCAACTAGAACCATGGGTTATTCAAAAAATATTGTATTGCACATTCACAAGGTGGAAGCACAAACTGCAAACCATCCTCATCTGCTGTCCTTGATACATGTCATGTCTTTGTTTGGGGTCTTTGCTAAGAGACAAAGACTGAGCTTGACCCAGGCTACATCACTAATCCTATTAATCAGCATCTTAATGGCCATTCCAAGTGGCTTTTGAGCAAAAGGCTGAGCACCCACTGTCTAAGCACCCTTCCATTTTCTGGAGAAGCTTTCTCCTCCTAAAAATGGCTTTGCAGCCTGCTCTGCCTTTCTGTTTCACCCTGCTCACCCCTGCAATGACCTGGCAGTGAGCTGGAGGCACCAGAGCCTCCTTAGCTTGCATTCCTTGGAGCTGGCCTGCCAGGGTGCCTTCACAGAGTGCTGCATGCATGCTGCACATGTTTCATCACAATCTGCACTAAACCCAACATTTCAGCAGAGTTTTAAAACCCCATGAGCCTGCATCTCTCCTCTGACAATACTAGCAGATGTGTTCCTTTGAATTTTTCTGTTAGAAAATAGTATGGTTGCACCTTCTTGCAAGAACATGGAGTAATTGTATAGCCACTGGAGCTTTTTAAAATTTATAATATAAGCTTCATTATAGGAAAAAAATTAAGTATGCATAAAATGTGGCTTTTTAAATAGCTGAAATGCTTGTAATGTAACCACAGGGACAAACTAGAGACCCAGAGGGGGAAGACCATAGAATGTAGACAATAGAACTACCCCTTGAAAAGGTAACTGTTTTATCTGCACACCACCATTTGCACAGGTAGGTTGAGCAGATTACAAGCCAGCAGGTTCCAAGATTAACTATACAGGGAATTTCCAAGGCAAAAGTTTAAGTCACAGTTACACAGGTCTTGTCTTTCCCTGTGCTTGGGCAAAATTGCCATTAATATTAATGGCAGACAGGGATGCATGTAAAGGAGAGAAACCCCTAATTAGTGTCGTAGCACATGCAACATTCCTAACAGGGAAACCATTTTGTATGCCCTAATTGCACAAAATTGGCAACAAGTTACCGTATGCATCTGTATCAAAGGCTGCAGAAGCTCATGAATTCTCCAGTGGTAGGAAAACGTGCCCATACTGCAGAGTTTGGGTGACAAAAGCAGTCTGGCTGTGTGTTATTCTTCCAACCTCTGCTACCTAGCAAAGGTAGGTAGGTACCTAGCAAACCCTCCAGGGGTTCCTCTCTCACCAGGGTCAGTGCTTCTTGTCTCAGAGAGTAAGCACAAGTACCTGGCTCTTCCATCAAGGCTGAGATATTTTTCAGCTTTTTTTACTTGAACAGATCTGACTGATCAGTCTGTGCTGATATGCAGATGTTACTAAACTGCACTAAGAGCACTGCAGCCTTACAAGAGCATCAGAGTTACACTGATCATATCAGGGAGTGGTGCCTTCTCCCTCTGAATTACAGGAAGTTTCTTCACTGCTGCAGATCACAAGGAAGTCCATTTGGCTGCAGAAAGGTGTTCAAAGTCCCAGTCATGCACACTATGATTTCCACTAAATACAAAGCATTACAATTTCTGAACAAATACTTCATAACTCTTCTCTCTTTTAAGTCAAAGGCAATATTTTTTTCTAAGTAAAACAATAAGCCGATTTTATCTGCAAGCAAAGGTAAGTGGTTAAGCAGAATTCTGTGAGCAGAAATTTTCTGATTATGCTTTTCCAGAGAAAACTCCTACATTCTTATAATATCTACTTTTCAGATTTTTGAACCTTTAAATATGCATTTCTTAAGCATCCATGTTTTCCCCTTCTAAAAACATCAGGACAAGCAATTCCTCAAGTAACTCAGTTGTCTTCTCACTGGTGCAACAGACTGCATTTTTGCTCCAGAGAGTCAGAGACAGAAAAATATCTTATTCAACATTTTTTAATTTTTAAACTGGAGAAAGGAAATATTGTGCAAAACATTTTCACCTAAATACTTAATTGGAAGTCAACATAAATAGAAGACTGGCATCAACCTACTTAACAAGAAACATGACTGACTCACTTGATATTTTCTTCACTTAATATAGAAGTTTCTTTCAAAAAACGGGTTCATTTTTGTTTGCTGCTTTTTTTTTTTTTCTTTTCCTTTTAAGCAGTAATCTTCATTCTTCTGAAACCAAAATCTGGAAACCAAAGCAAGGTCTAAGTATGCAAACATTTAACCATCTAGGAGTTCAGGTAGCAAGAGCATATCCACATCACCCATTACAGTAACACAAATCTGCCCATGTTATATTTCTGGATAGATGATTTGGCTCTCAATACTCAGCTTGGATGAGTTCAGTGTTTCCCTGGCTGCTCTACTGTCATGCCCATCTGTCAGAGTGGCATATAGCCCATTCACAAGGTAGAATGCCAGTTTCAACCAGAGCATGGATACCAACCAAAGACCAGTTCAGGAGGAAAGCCTATTGGACACAGCTAATGACACCTTATTTACAGAGATCCTCCTGGTGTCAAGCCGTGCCAAATTAAGAACACATGCTACATTACAAGGATCACATCTGTTAACAAATATTGGCACTTTGTCACTGGCATCTGCCTCTTTTGTTAATCCTCTTCAGTAGTGAAAAGGCTGCCTCAGAAGAGGAGGTGTTCAGGCCTCATCATACCACTGTAATCACAGATTTTTCTCATCAAGCACTTCCCAGTAACAGGCCAAAGTTTGTCAGCATTACCTCTGCATCTCTTCCCAGCAGTCAGTGATGCCCTGTAAAAAGCTGTGAAATTACAGGATTATAATATGGATTCAAATAACCTTTTTCCATGTCTTTGGGGGTTTACTAAACCTATTGTCATCTTGTCAACAACAACATGATTGTAGAAAAAAAGAGTGACAAATAATTTAAAGTAGAGAAATTACTGTTGTATATTCTTGGAACAGCTGAGTTTGCAATCCAAGTAAAATATTGAATTAAATACCTCAGCCCAAATAAAAACCAAAACCAGTGAGTACCAAACATGGTGCTCAACATGATGGGTTTGGGGACTCCTTTGCACTTGAATTTGAGGCTTTGGGGGTCTTTTTGGGTTTGGTTTGTTTTTTCAAACTGAACATTATGGGTGTGTTAAGGCATGGACAGCACAGACCAGTACAAAAAAGACCTCTGTGCTAAAGTCATGCAACTCTGCAATTCCCACTTTATTCCCAGTTTCCACCATGAGCACAGTGAGCAGTTTGCTGTGAGTCATGGCACAGATATTAAGTCCAGAAGCTGCCAGTCCTTGCCAGCAGTCTCAGCAGTGCTCTCTGTGGGAGGGGAGGTGGGCTGGCTCTCCATCCAAGCAAGTGGGAATATCAGCAGTAGGGACTCCTCCCTTTTGAGAGCTGTTGCAAACATCCAGTTTTACTGGATGGAACCCAAAGGGATCTGCACTCCTAGCAAGCCTCTCCCATCCCCTTAGCCTAGGAGAGAGAAAGGAAGGTGTGAGAGATACCACATGAGGTTGAGACTGAGGGAATGCAACTGGTTCCTGCCTTGTAGGGTAGAGAGGAAACCAGTCACAGGGATCACCACTGCTCAAGGCTGCTGTAAAAGCATCATATACAGCAGAAGCAGGACACTTGTACTGACCTGCTTTCAGGCACCTCACCTGGGTGAAGAGACCAGGATTTTGTTCTGTTTTCTTTGCTGAGATACAATTGCCTGGCTGACCACACTGCATCAGCTATGGGGAATTTACAATGGGTTTGGAAGCTCTTGGGCTGAGCTAACTGATAACAAGCTACTTGCACTCAAGGTGCCTTAAAGGACCAGCCACATTTTCCTGGAAAGACAAGAGGAACATCAGCCCTGAAGAAGCTCCTTGTGTTGACTCTGGAAAGAAGAAACAACATTTGATCCTTCTAGGACACCAAAGGTCTGGGAACAGGATGATGCTATTTGGAACAAAATGGAATGTTTTCACTCCTCCATCAGATGCAGCTACTGTTCAATAAATTTCAATAAATAAAAAAAAGGACCACTAAGTGCTACTACATATTTCACATGATCTTTGGTACCAAGAGATCTGGCTCTAGCTCTTCTCTCTGTGAAGAGTTTCCTCTGGCCACTCTGTTCTTTCAGTTGCACCAACCAACCACAGCAGGCAGGATCAGTGCTGGGAGCTGGCTGAGTTATAGCACAGCTCACAGATGGCATTAAACTTCAGTCTTCCTGTGCCATTAGAACAGCTCTGCCCCAGGTCTCATTGGTAAGCAATAATCTTTGTGGGGGTTGGACTGCAGGCTTCAGAGTGAACTGGCAAGATCATAAATTTTAAATTAAATGAAGACACAGGGCTGTGTGCCTGTGCCTTTGGTGTATGTGGAGAAACCACTCTCTCCTAACACCACGAGCCAGACATTTCTTAGAAGCTCTAACCACAATTCAAATGTAAAGCAATGGTTTGTTTCCTCTCTGCTGTTGGGTGAAGACCACTCAAGCCCTGAGCTGACTGTGCTCTTTAGTGGCACCATGGGTTTCACTCACCAGGCAGCAACAGTTTAACCAGTCAGGATGTACAAAAATAGACTGAAGTTTTCATTGAATAGTCACAGGAAGCTACAGTTACCAGGGATGTTACAGATGGTTCCTTCCTCTTCCTTTATTGCAGCAGGTCTTGAGCAGAGACATCGAATAACCAGATAGAAATATGCAACTGGGACAGAAGACAAAAATATCTTACATTGTGCATAAATAAGGTAAGTTCTCTAAACATCTCTAAGCCATTTGTCAGCCCACAGACCTGCAAAGCTTCAAGACAAACAGGCACACATTGAGAGGCATTTAACAACAGTTTAAAAAATAAAAATGAAACAAAAATCCACCATTAAGAACAAAAAACCAGTTTTGTCTTGAAGAACTGAATAAGTCTGTCTTGTGACAATCTCTTCCAGCAAAAAGTAAAGCACATTTGGTGATACAAACATCACTTGGCCAGTGATTTACTTTGCTCAAACAGTCTTAAAGCACCAAATGACATTTGTGATAATGTCATAGGGGAAAATGTTTAGCTGCCTCCTGGATTTACCTGGCATGTGAAAGATGTATTTCTAAAGATAATGACAATAATATTCCATTTGTACATCTCATGCTACCCAAATGAATTCTTCTGGTTTTCTAACTACACAGGAGTATCTGTATCCAGGAAGCTTCAGTCAGTACTGGAGACTAACAGCTTAAAATGGGAAATCAGAATTTCACCTGCTTAGCATCCAGTATCTGAACCACACGAGGTGCAATGTGCTTAACCACAGCTCAGCCCCTGAGCTGGGAGAGTCCTTGGCATGTTTATTGCAGGCTGAGCACACACATCCCCAGGATCAGGCTTTCACCTTGCCTGTGCAGACAGCAATCCCAGCAAAGATGTCGTTTACAAAGAGTTCACCTAAGTCAACGCCACTTAACCTGGTAAGAAAGAGAAGTCTATTAAACCACCAGAGCTTTTCCCAGCAGCATAATGGTTCCAGCACAAGCCCTGGCCAAATCTGCCTCCTGTTCACCAGGGAAAAGCATTGGCATCACTGTTAAAAGCCACCTATGTGGCTGTGGAGTCCAGGTTACACCCCATCACTTTAGACACATACACATGATATGTCTTATCACTCAAATGCTTTCTCTAGAGCATGCACATTTCCAGAAGGCATTTCAAATCTTAGGTCAGTTAAACTGTCCTTTTTAACAATCTCTCCCTTCCCCACAGCTAGAAAGCCAAGGGTGATGTAGTGTCCTCAAACAGATCCCTAATGCTTGGTGGCAGAAGTCACTTTTCATTTGATGCCCCTAGTTCAGAGAAGCAAAATGGCATTTCTTGGCTAGTGATGAATCAGAAAATACCTGTTTATCTAACCTTAAATGCCAACTCACACCTCTTCAAGGGTTCCTGTGTGATCAGCCAGTCCAGGTGGGCTGCCTCCTGGCCATCTGCATCCCTGGCCCTGTGGAGGCTGAGGGGAGCTGCTGGCCTGGCCGAGGCTGCTGGAAGCCTTGCAAACAATTGAGAACCAACAGCAGCACAAGAGAAGGTTTTGCCTCGAGCACCATGACAGGACTCCACAGGTGCCCAGCCATACAGATCTACTGAGACTCTGCAGCAACAAGAGATTTTTGCCAAATAAAATACTAATGCTGAGATGACTGCTTGAGAATCAGTAGTAATTAAAAAAAAAAAAAAAAAAAAAAAAACATTATGTGCACTTAAAAGGCTAAGGATAGAAGATGGGGCTGCAGGGTGCAATTTCTGCAAACCTGAAATAATATATCCATCTCACACCAATTTATATTCATCGGCGGAACAAATCCTTACATTTCTTTCAAAAAGTCTCACCAACTGATGCCCTGTTCCAGGCCCAGAGCAGCAAACAGATCTGCCGGCTCCAGCCGGAGCTGGCTGCAGGAGCGCACTCGGAGGGACCCGCCTGCCCGCGCCAACATTTTATCAAATGCTGCCCCCTAGCGGAGCTACGGCCCCGGCAGCGCCGGCCGGGTCAGCGGCTGGGCTGGAGGAGAAACTTCATTAACACAACCAAAGCCCAGACAAAGGAGTCAAAAGGGATGTCTGATTCATTAGTAGATATTCTTGCCTTGTTCTATCATTGCTGGTGATTTTTTCTCCATGACTATTTTATAGGCACCTGAGTTCAGTGCATTTAGCCACTACTCTGTGTTCTGTACCCACCATGTCTCCAGCACCTTGCTGTCAGACATTTGGATTTCATATGTTCACTTTTAAAGATATGTTTCACCGTTCTTGAGACTCTCCAACAGCCTGTTCAGAGTTAAATTCTGAACCTCAAATTAGCCTGCAAGACAGCAGAGTTCAACGGCATTGTATAGAAACAAATGTGGGAGGGAAAAAATAACAGTGAAAAATGTCTACCGCCATGTCTGATTCATATTATTCTTTCTCCCTTTCTCTGGAAAGGGATCTCTCCCACACTGCACTTGCTTACACAATTTAGCTTCTGCTTCCTACTCGTTGATGAAAAGAACTGCACTGACATAGTCAGAAAAAAAGAATGGAATTCTCATAAACCATAGGCATAATTAGAAAAACCCCAAAACCCACAAACTACACCTCTCCAGCTCCCACAATGACATTCATTTAATAGATTCCAACCTGTCAACATTGACACTAGCTCAATATTTCAGTAGTATTGGTTTTATTTCCCCATCAAGTACCAATATCACACATTAAGGTAGACTTGGTTGCCTTATAGTTTATGAGTAGCATTTAAGTCAAGGGGTTTGTTTTTCATGGGATAATTTTCTTTTAAGAGCACACTGATAATATGCTCCAACACTCAGCTTTCCTCCTTTTGCATATTGCTTATGCTAAGTAAGTTCTTTCAGCAATAAAATAACAACCCACCACTTATCACTGCAGTCCAAAACTCCATGTGTAACAGGGGCATAAGCAAGCATTTCTTTAAGGTTGTGCCTCCCAGTGTTTCCTTGAAAAACAGAACACTTGTGTTTCATTAGAGGTATATGGAATAAAACATGTAACATTAAAAATTACCTTTCCAGTCACTGCTACCAAAGAGATATTCTGCCCACTACAGTGGTGGGCAGCCACGTGAATTAGTTTGAAGCCTCATCCTCCAATCCATCTTAGAGATATATTGATTCATAAGGTGGGAGGTTTCAAATCTTGGCAGCTGCTTGATTTTTTTTTCTTCCACAATATCAACATGCTGAAGATTTTCACTGCAAAGGAAAAACAATGACAGATAATGGCAGGGCTTCAGAAGAATTGGCAAATTTAGGGGCATCCAGTTCCAGGTGGCTACCCCCATACAGCTTTGGGAGATCTGCCTTTTAGAAGATGCTTAGCACTTACCTCTTTAAAAATAGGTTCTTTTCAAGCTTCTCAGATGAAATACTACCCAACAGAGATGCATGGTGGCACAGCACATTTTTGAAACTGGTGGTGTGGCAGCTTTGATTTTAGCTTTATATCCACATCTGAAAAAATCAGGAATGATGAAAAATAACCCCAACAACAATAACCCTCCCAACTGGGAGAAATAGGGAAAAAATTATATTTAAGAACACAGAAAATTCAGGTTTTTGTTCAAATTATTTCAAGCAAAATATACACCATCATCATGTAAAAATATCTGCTACATGTGTCAAAAACCAGGCTTTATATAATGCAAATATCTGTGAAAGGTGATGCACAAAAATGCAGCACAGGCAGTGCCTGTTCATTCATAACCATCATGGGCCACTCAGTCCTTAGACCTCTGACGTGACTGTGTCCAAGGGATTTTTCAGGAGGGTATGCAGGAGCACAGCTGCATGACTGGAATAAAAGCAGGAAACAGAAGCCAAAAGACAGACCAAAATACTATCCAAATACATAAAGTTTCAATAATCTGTTTTATGTTTCTGTAAGAGTGCAGAGCAAGTGTAGGAATCATTTTCAGTTTTGACAGAAGACTGCCTTTTCCTTTCTTTCATCCTGCCTTCTAGGCAAGAAGAGAGCCCTCAGCAGCACTCCAGCCTGAAAAGGACAGTTTGCTCCCTCTCCAGAGAATGTCAGTGTGACCAGGAGCCAGGGACAAAGATGGCTGGATGGATCATTAGCTTTGCTTGGTAAAGGCCTGGTGCTGGCAGGGAGAGCAAAGAAAAAACTGATCCATTGCTCCCCAAACACCCACTAAAGGAGCTCATGGACTGCACTGTAGACTTAAACAGACTTAATTATGGCAGAGGGAGATTAATGAACTCCATAATTGGTGCAATGTGGAATGTACTGGCATCCCACACAATGGAGAAACTCTGAGTGAACAGGACTTTGCTCTTGCAGAAAGGCTCCCAGCACTGTGTGTGGGATGCAGTGCAACCAGCCTTGGCCCCACTTCACCCACCTGAGTGGCTGGCTACAGCTTGAGCCACACAACATGCAAGGCAACTAATCCCGAGCGCCAGCTCTTGTGGGTTTGCTCCAAATTACATCAGTTTTAGATAATTTCTTGCCTGTGGTTCTCTGTCAGCACAGAGGGGTCTTACAGAGACTGAATCAGAGCTGAAATGAGGGCTTTGCTGGAAATGATTCTGCCCAGTTGGTGCAGTGGCTCGTTAAAGTCTGCCTCCAGCGAGCTGCAGCCCCCTACCCCTGCTCCTTCTGATGCCCAAGCTGTGTCACTTACAGAACTTCTGCTGCTCCCCCTGCCCAGCCAGGCATGGAGCTGCCACTGCCCGTGAAACTCAGTGTCATTAGCTTGAGGGGTCCCTGGGCAGAGCCCTGTACCCAATGCTCACCCTCCTCCTGGAGCATGGGGAGCTGCAGGGAGAGCTGGAGAGCTCTGCTCTTCTCTACACACTGCTTCCTGTCTGACCAGCACAAAAATTAACAATCCAGTTTGTGCTGGGCTTCTGGGCCTGCTAGACACCTGGTAACTCCATGACCTCCCTGTCCACCAAAACTTCTCTGCAATTAGATTTTTCTTTCCTGAAGGTCACCAGTTGCAGGCTATGCCACTACTCACAAAACACAATTCTTACCCCACAACTAAGCATTGAAATGCTTTGCATGTTTCAAAGCAGCACATTACAACAAGTACTGGATGCAGTTTAACCAACCTTGATAAACCCACACCAGCAGCCATAAGTAAATTGATTTTTCTAAATATTTCCTTGAGAAGAGTGTCAAAAGGAACATTTCTCCACTTGTACAGAGACAACTTCCATCCTGACAGCTCTGCAGCACGACCCAAATGAGGTTGAGGGATCTGTCTTCCTCCAAGGGCACTGAGATCACACATCCCAGGCCTTTCAATTTTCACATTTACTCAAGACTCCTTAACTAATCTGTATTCCTGTAAACACTGGAGACAGAACTTCCTAATCCACATAAATATGAGAAGAGAGAAGTCAAATCAGGGGTTAAATTTTATATGGGTCAGATATTCGAAGTAAATCAAGAATTATTTTGCATATACCATTTCCAAAGTTTGTCAGTAAAACCACCCAATATAGCTAATTATTCCATTACCTAACCAAAAAACTTCATCCTCCCTCCTGGTTTAAGGTGGATTTTCAGTAATGGCACAGGTAGTCAAGCACCTTATAGAATTCATTGCTGACCCTATGTTTCCACATCAGTTCCTCTGCTGCCTGTTGCCTGTTCAGAGTGAAAATCCATGATCCACCTCACAACTGGCAGCTTTCTGGCAGGCATCAGACACACTTGGCATGGTTGGGAGCAGCATCCCTTCCATGAGTTAGGCTCACATGCTTTTCTCCCCCTTAGTGTACACAGGTAGATGGTTTAACTCTATTTGGACTAGGCTTTAGGTTTCAAAGATGGAATGTATTTGTACATATGGATGCACATGCATGTTTATAAAACACAGTTTTGAAGTCATATAAAAACTCTGCATAAAGTCTTTTTCTCCTGCAAAATTATATTTAGTTATTATTCATGCAAATACCTATTGAGGTAAATACTAAGACAGTAAAATCATCACTATCAAATAGCTATCAAATGGAGTACTGTATTCCTACTTACCCTTCAAAGAGTGACAAAAATCCCTTGATTGCAGCAGAAGAAACTGACATCTAAACAGCCACTACCTGCCAAATATGTTGTCCTGTTAGCATTTCGCAATTAAAAAGAATTAAAATAATACAAAAAAGAGCAATTAAATCTTATTACAGACTCTTTTTGGCTTTGTTTATTAGTTTCCATTGTTTTCTGAGACCTGTTAAGAAAATTATGTATATTTTGACTGTTGTCTAATTTTTACCAAAGGAAAATAGTGATTTGTTTGAAAATTTACTTAAGAAAATGCTTCCAGGTTAAGACCTTGTATGCCAAGTTTCAGCCCAGAGTGAATTTTTATGACCGAGTTATAAACCTTTGAAAATAAGAAACTAATACTGCAAGGATTTAAAATAATAGAAAATGTTTCACATAATATAAATCTATAAGCAGAGCATTATATTTAAGTCTTAATATCTACATAGTTGGATTATCTTCTATCTTGACAATCATACTAAGTAATCTTGCCTCCTTTCCCCTCCTTTTGATTCAGTGTTTCATTCTTATGCATTAACAATGCTCTGGGCCATAAAATACTGTATTAATATTAGTTTGTCACAGTAGACTAAATTTAGAACAACTCATTAATATGGGAGAGTAAAAGGCATTCTGCCAGGAGTGTGAGTGACTCTACAAGCTCTTAAGGCTATAAGTTATGCAGATATGCCACTTGAACTAGAGAGCTAGCAATTCCTTTTGTTATTAATAAGAGATTCTATTAGTTGAAACCATTTCTATTTCTAATTAAGAAATGTGGGAAAAGGCAATTTTACCATTGGATGTATCTCTGATGTGTAGCCAGAATAAGCCACACACCATCTTTCTCTGCTTTCTGGGCAGACAGGATTAGCAGCACATGCACAGAATGGATTTTCCCCTGCAGTACACAGGAAAAAACAAATGTACTGTGGTATTTTCTTTGGTACAATCATAATTTGTGCATCAGGAAGAAAGTCCAGCAAGCAGAGCTGTTTCAAAACAGATCTGATAATGTTTAGAACTGCCCCAGTGAAGAAAGTTTCCATTTTTCACAAATACAGTCTTTCATTCGTATAGTTTCATGCCAGTAATGCCTTCTCAAAGGTTGTCAAATATTAATTTTTTTAAATTTAGTCCCTTGCTAAGCTACAAATATTCATGTTTAACACCAAGTAGCAGTTCAGGGGCTGACAACAGTATGTACCTTTTGAATGATGCATAGAAAGCAGCAGTTAGCACAAAGACAAAGCCACCAGATTGGTCTCAGGGAAACCCAGTGTCTGAATTTTTCATGATTCCTCCAGCACTTAAAGAATAAGAAACTGGCTACTACTGTTGGGAGATCAGCGTTGTGAAGGTCAGAGCCCAAAAACATGCAAGTGAATCAGGTTTTGCCTGGGGAAAGTGAAAAGGGATTTAAGCTGCTTAAGAGAATTATAAAGAGTTTTTTAATGCATTTTACAAACACTGTGGTAGCAAAACAATAGCTATAAAAATGAGGAGAATCATATCCACCTACCATTCATTGCTTGCAAGTCACAAAAGACAGAGCAAAGACATTTTCTTTATGTCTGAAGGCTTAAAACTTCCAGAGATGGTTCTTTTACTTACAGACTGCTATTACCTTTCTTTTGCCCTTTAAGACCTGCAGCTACTTCAGATGAAAATTGATAAATAGGAATTGTGAAATAAATTCAGTAATTTATCTATGCTTAAAAATGCAGTAAAGTGATGTCTTCATCACCCCACAGCCCTCTGTCTTGTGTATCTGTTTATTTTCCATAGCAGACAAACTTTACTTGATCTCATAATTATTTCTAGAAAGTATAAATTGATTCCAGGGGGAATTAAAAAAAAAAAGAAGAAGAAGAAAAATAACAGAAACTGCTTAGAAAAACATTACACTGTTTAAGCAACTGATGGCTTCACCTGTCATCATCTAGTTAAGCTCTTAATGAGTTATTTTCTATTCTTGGTCACATCTGATTTTTTTTTTTTTTAACACAAGTCCCTTTGAACAGCTGGGAGTTACAGCATCCTTTGATCACAGTATTCTGAATTTTCAGTCAAAATGAGGACATTTTTGTCCTTACTTGGGCTATTTTTACAAGTCTATTTCCTCAAGTATGTTTTTGGACATTACTTTGCGGGCATACAAGGAAGCAGAACAATTAATGTATACATTTTTACATAAATGTTTATAAATTTAGTAAAGGGAAAGAGCTTTGCCACAAGAAACCTCAGCTCTTTTGAAGGCAGTTTTCTAATGATGACCCTTGGCATGCTAGCCCACATGGGATTCCTCTGAGAAGAGTCTGATGAAAATTAGTCTATTCTCATTTCAAACAGAATTTTGCTGAAGTCCTGATCAGAGCATCAGCATGGAGTCCAGGGAGACAACACACGCTACTTGATTCACTCCGCAGCCTCCCTCTCCTGGTAATTGTTGCAGGAACACATAGTGACAAGACTATAGGATGTGAGGGGTCTGGATGTACTCAGGCTGTTACTCTCTGTTTAAAGATTTAAACCATCAGGGTATGATAAGGCTTTTTGATGTTCATTGAACATGGAGCTTGGGTACAGAAGAAGGGGAAAGGGCTTCACCGGAAGGCAATCATCTTTCAGAGCCACAGTAAGACTGAGAGAGGTGGGAAAATCTCAGTCTCAGCATAGACATGGAACAAAGGGAGATGAAAGGGCTAGGGTGAAGAAGGGGCCAGATCTGGCTGTGAGGCAGAACTTGCACTAAAAGATAGTTCGATGCCTTAAAAATCAGAAAAAACATTTAGTGTTCTTGCTCCATTAACATACACTTTTGGCTAAAATTTAGCTATTCTGCACATTTTTTACAGTTTATGTTGACACTATGTTTAAACAATGCCTCTGGCTTATTTTGAAATTATTTAATGAATGTACTTTGTCAGATGAACATCATTTCCTAATTATACAGGGAAGCATTAAGTGAAGAGCTGTTTTAAAGCGTGGATAGGATAATTTCTTTCCTAAGGGACAAACCAAAACCAGGCTGGTGCCATGCATCGCCGTGTGATGGGAATGACTGGGGAGGGGAGTGCACACACAGAAATTCTCCTTGCATTGACAAAGCAAGGCATCTTAAGACAAACATGAAGAGGCATCACCATCACCAGGTAAGGCTGGTACAGCACTGTTTCATCATCCAGAAGAGAATTACTATTTCTGAGGATAATTAAGGGCCTAATCCTGCACCTTGAATGGTGATGAGCACTTTTGATTCTCATTAGCTTTAAAGGGAGAAGAGACGAATCAGTGGGTCACAGGATCAGGCTCTAAAATGAAAGAGAGATTTGAAGGAGTCATCTACACAATTTCATAGACTAGGAGGAAGGGAAAGGCAGTTTGATCTGAGCATCACTTGTATGCTCTGGGAGTTTCACAGCACCTCTGCTGTACAGCACAGTAATTTTGTAGGTCCAACAGGCATTTGCCAGCATTAGCTGCTCTGAAATAAGGGAGAATAGGTAAAGGATTCACATAGAAAGCTGAGTGTTAAGCTGATCAAAGTTAGAGATACAGGGATTTATATGCACCTTTCTAGCTAAGAAACACTACCTGCTTTTTTATACTAATCTCAGTGGGCCAAATTTATCCTGATGTAACTCAAAGCATATCAGAAGAATTACTGCAGAGATAAAGCAGACCCAGTCTCCCTGTGATGTTATTTATAATCTGTATGTTTTGCTCTATAAGAGCATACATACTTGGAGGGTTGCCTAACTGCAGTCACTTACAAGGGTGCAAGAGTCTATTGACTTCAGCAAAGCTAATTCTGAGTTTGATGAAGGAGATTCACATCAAAGCAGTAACACGGACTATTCCTAAAAATCATTCCTATAAATTCACTGATGTTCTTAACTTGGCATTAAGGGCTGCATTAATGCTTACATAGGCTGTGCATTCCCCTTCAAATCTGAAGTCTGACATCCTTTCTCTAACAGCTGAATGCCTTATATGCATGTGTTCTGAAACTTGGTCCTGCAGAGTGGACCTACTGTGATCAGTCTGCTTCTGTGAAAATGCTTAGTACACATTTGGTTGGCTTTCAAATCCAAGGTTGGCATTTTCAGAAGCTTTTAAGAGACTTGGGCACGTAAATCCTACTGAAAGTTAGTGAGATGTCTTCCTAAATCAGTTAGGTTTTCTGAACACTAGATCCTATTGCCCTTCAGTGAGAGTTGGCTGCCTCCCAGCTAAGGCTTTGAAAAATCTAGCCAACAAAAAAACACTGCCACAAAATCAGCTCAAACAATAGACCAAAGTGGTGTAAACTGAGTCTTTCCATGATCAGTCCACTTAGACAATGGTAAGAGGTCTCAAAAACAATTACCTTCTATTCAGGGCCCTCTCTCGATTTTATGAGGAAAGGGATGTCCCAGTTCATCCACAGATGCTTCATGAGACTGTTCAGACAAGGCTCACTGGATTGGCCTCCATGCTGGCCAACTTCCACTCAAAGAAATGAGACATTCTTTGCTGCCATTAACCAAAGGGGCCAAACTTGTCCATCTTCTCCTACGAGGACTTGGTAGGACAATTTTGGCTCATTCTGGAAAAGAGAGGATGTATGTTCACCTTCTGTCATTATTTTGATCAGTGTTATATGAACAGCAAACCTGAAAACCTTGCAGGAAGCTGCACATAAAACCAGGAGATGCTGCTGAGCCATTCAAGTCTCCATAGGCATATTTGATGTGGTGTTTGCATAATAGCAGTTGCAGGAAACAGAAGATGAGGAACAGTTTTTGGTATTGTTTTTTTTAAAGGCAAATGTATTCCCTTGCTTTCATTTTCCCGTTTGCTGCCATACAACACATTCATCTGCAGCCATCAAAGAAATTATGCACAGAGCAGTAGCTCCCCCAACCCCCTGTGGCTTCAGCCGACACTTTGGAAGCTGGGATTCACAATGCAGTCCCAGACCATGGATATCCTGGTTCTGCCATACAGCACTCCTTCCTCAGACAAGTTCAAATGCAGCTTTGTATGAACTGACAGCCAGCAACACTGAAAAGGGCCAAAGTTTGCATAATTCACTGAAGTCACTACAGGAACAAAATTTATAGGAAGCAAAAAAAAAAGTCACAGTGATTTTCACAACTTCAGCCCAAAGCTACAGGAAGACATTATGAGAAGCACAAACTCAATCTGATTTTTTGTGACACAATTGTTAAATAAATGGACATTTACTGCCACAAGAACAAAAAATAGCACCAGTTGCTTTTGTGTTGTCATACTTCTGTGTGCTCTCACAAAAACTTTCCCTAGAAAAATCAATAAAGCAGATTGTGCCCAGCAGTCCCCCATTACAGAATTAAATCCATGTGCCAACAGAAAACAATGAAGAAAACAAAACTAACAAGGTATCCATTTGGCTTTGTTTGACTTTGCCTGCCAGAGAATAAAATGCAAGGCTGGGTGTAATTTAATGCAAACCTTGGCCTATCCTGGTCATGCATATGACTGACCCTCAGTGCAAGACCATCAATTTTCTATTAAAGATCAGAGAGTTGACATATCAAAGTCAACATCTAGCTGAATAACTGCAGTAACTTGATAATAATTCTTTTGTGGATTTCAGAGTGGCTTTTCAGTAAAGTATCAGAAAGGTAGCAGTTTTCAATCCTGACCCAACAAGATCTGAATATGAAATAAAGGATTTGAGCTTGATCTCCCCATGATGTGAGGATGAATGTTCTGGTAAATGTTAACTTAGTGCTCTGAATAGCTCAGTAATAGATGGGTTTAGGCAGTAATAGGTTTAAAATGTCAACTTATTGAATAATAATTTCATGTTGTACAAATACTACGTGTAAGAAGGGATTTGTTTTGCAAATTTTGAAATAAATGAATGGATTTATGATGTCCTTCACTGTTCTGTTCAGAATGTTATACAAGAACAAAAATTAGTTTTGCTTCAATAATATCCCTCATTGTTTCCCCACATTATTCTGAGTGTGTGTCATAACTCACAAGTGTTGTTTACTCCCATTGTTTACCCTTAAGTAGCTTGATGTGTGTTTTAGCCCCCGACAACAAACACAATTATTCGTTGCAAAAATAAATTATCAGATAGGGAAAAAAAAAACCTTGACAAATTTTCCTTAAAGTTCTGCTATCCAAACTAAGGACAGTGTTAAAACATCCTTACATCACTTCCATCCAAACAATTGCTACTGACTCTTACTGAAGGTAGTTCTGAAGCAATGGCAGTCCCATGCTGTCTGACTGCTGACACATGGATGAAAGCATCCAAGCTGCTCCCTTTCTCATACCATT
Source organism: Serinus canaria (assembly GCF_022539315.1). Taxonomy (NCBI): domain Eukaryota; kingdom Metazoa; phylum Chordata; class Aves; order Passeriformes; family Fringillidae; genus Serinus; species Serinus canaria. The sequence goes on along the minus strand of NC_066322.1, from coordinate 15,659,766 downwards.
TCAGCCATTGCCTCCCATCCAGGCACTGATGGTCAGCAACCTGTAAAGCCTTGCTGACACACTTGGGAAGCTGATGCCAAGCAATTGACCATATGGCATTTTGGAACAGAATAGGATTCTTGGGGGCTTTTTATTTTTTAAATACGTTTTTCTTTTCTTATTTCTCAGCTTCCTTCCCTCTATGTACGCTTTCACACTTACGTAAGTGATTCTCGTTTAGCTCACGTAAGCCTGAATCCACTATGCTTAAACTGATACCAAATCACCAGGGCTTGACTCCTAGCAGTTGTATTTTTCTGACTGACCCTGCAAACTATTACTTGATGTTTCACTTATTAATCAAGAACCAAAGCTACAAACTGTGCCAAAACTGTTCAGAAACTCACTCTTTATGAATCGGGAGGACATGGGATAATGAGGAGGGTTAGCTAAGTTTAGTTATTCCTTCCACCTTCTCTTGATGAGTGCCAATAGAAAGAACCCATGCAGCTCAAAGCCCAGTGCTCCAGACCTGCTGGAAGAATGGCAGTTGCACCTGCTGTACTCATTTATTCCACGGCCTATTTTGCACAAATAGCTTCATGCATTCAAATTTATTTAAATCTCCCAAATAAGCACAGGACTTTACATCAGTGGGCAGATTTCCCTTTCCCAATTTCAGAGTGAAACAGACTTCAGACACTCAAATGATCAGAGCATACCTCAGTTAAGCATGGTGTTGTTCTTTGCTTCTTGATGCAAAATTGTTGAGTAGTGTGGCCAGAGGGATAAATATGTGTTATGTTTTAGTCCAGAATAACCTGCAGTTTTGGCCATAGCACTTCCATCTAAACTATCCTAAGCCGAAAGGACCAACAGAATAAATTCCTGAGAAGACATGTCCCAACCATTAATTTGTGAAAGTGGTAGTTTAAAAGATAGATCCTGCTGGGAGACATAAAACTTGGGAGCATCCAACTATTTCATTGGAACTGGCTGTGATACCATAAAACAAAAGGTGACAATTCCTGTACTAGATCAGACGTAAAGAGGAGAGGGGAGGCTAAACTGTGAAAAGCAATTCCTCACTCTCATACGAATATCTTGAAGAACAATGGAGGGATTACAGGAAATCATAAGCCAAGTAAACTGCTTTTTGGATAAGTATTTTCCGCTTACAAGGGTGCCCCAAGGCAAAAGTTGCTCTTTAAACAGAATTTGATTTTAAGGGCAAATTTACAATTATAATTAGCTGCAACAAGCAGACAAACCCAGAGGGAGGGCTGTGTTCAGGTCCTAAGCACAGATCCTCATGGTCTGGCAGCATGATCAAGAGCCCCTGCCCCGCCGCCTGCCCCCAGGAGCGCCCTGCAGACAGCTCGTGGGCCCTGCTGGCACAGGGCTCCTGCCCTCCTGCAAGGAAGAGAGACTGCACCTGGGGATGCTGGCACATAAATAAATTAGGCATTCCAAAGATGATCACATAGGGGACACGAGCTCTCAAGGAATCCAGCAGCACAGAGTTATTTGGAAAGTTCCCAGGCTGAACGCCCAGTTCATGCTCAGCTTTGTCTGGAGTCCCTTCAGGTCAGTGCATATGTGCAGCACTGGGGAAAAGGAGGCAGCAGGCAGAGGAACACAACCAAAAAACCCAACAAAACACAATAAAACAGCCCTGAGAGACTCAAAAAGGGGTAAGTTCTGAGAATACAACACAGTTTTAGTCCAAGTGTATGACAAGGTATACCATCAATTATAACCTTGCAAAGAACATCAAATGGGAAGCACATGGCAAAGTTCCACCAGACAGCAGTTCCCATCACACAGACACCACGTTGTGTGGGTTAGGAGACATTACAGGTTAATCCAGTCATCACAGCAGCACAAACCTCTAACAGTGAATGGCAAACTGGAATGCTAGGAGTCCTGAGAACTTTGTTTACCCTTGGCTGCCCATTGACTTTACTAACAGCTGTGAGCACAAATGAGCTTACATTTCATCCAAAATGATTGCATACGCAGTTAAAGTTCAAAACCAGACCTAAAAATAAAATTAAAAAAAAAAAAAAAGGAAAATTCAGCTTTCTTGACAAATACAGGAATAAAAAGACTTCTCAAAATCTATACCTCCTTAATTTGATCCAAAAACTGTTATGGTTGCAACTTCCCTTGGAGTTTTTTTTCAGTTTTTCTATATTTCTTTGGAAATAAAGAAGCATCACTAAAATCTCTCCTAATAGCATCACCCATGAAAGCTTTTCTCCTGACTTCTCTCCTGCCTAATGTACCAGAGCAGTTTGGCCAGGGAACAAAAACTGGCTTGGAGAAGCTGTCACCATCCTTCATGTAAAAATCATGACTTGTAGAAGCACACAGCTTCCCTCAGGTCACTGGCTTGCAGGTGCTGCCATTCCTGCCCACACGTTCAGATGAACCCTTCTTCCCACACTTCACAAAAAAACCCCCAAAGGCTCAGATCTTCCACAGAAGGAAAGATTAGCTGGTATTACTGGCAAAAGTAATAATAAAAATGAAGTTTCTCCTTCTTTCCTTAAACCTATGAAAGTCAAGCTTCTGGACAGATAACTAAATCAGGCTGTGGAAGTGCTATGCCACGAGAAGCTAAATAGCTGAACCTGGAGAAGCTGGTGGCTGAACCTTAGGGCAGGACTGGTAAACAAACACGACTGATACTAGCCAGAGTGGTCACATTAACCTCTGAAAAAGCCTAACAGGCTTTGAATTTGGAAAGAACTCATGTTCTAGCCAGTGCTTTCTGAGAGCCCAAGCAAGGGGCTTCTAGTTAACTCGAGTACAAAGACTAAATGACCTGAAGCTTTCTCTTCAGGATTAAAGGAAGGCACGAAGGAGGGAGCTGGGTGCTAACAGTACCTGAGTGCTTTGCAGGAATATGCTCCCTGAGGTTAAAGACTGCTCTTGGAACTAACACCAAAGCTTGCACTATCTACAGAAAAGGTGATTTTAAGGCACGAGGCAGTTTCAGTACCCAAAAATCAATACTGCTCAAGTAATTTTGAGCCAAACTTAAAAAAATCTATCCCTTCACTGACAAAACCATCTGGGTAGCAGGATCTGCTTGGAATAGGATCTTTGATATGGCAGTTCAGATAGTGCACAAAAAAACAGACCCCAGAAAGAAGAAGAAAATCAAATTCACATCATCATGTTAGCTCCTCCTTAGTTTCGTGTTTTCCCTAGGGTTCTGACTTCATTTTTTCATGTCAAAATGTGATTTTTTTTTCCCTGTTAGCAAACACCTAATTTTCCAAAGACTAAAAAGGACACCCATCATGTTAGAAAATATTCAAAACAAAGCCTCTTAAAAAACAGACAAGAACCTGTGTACGTAAGAGAGCAGCTCTGTGAGGCAGAAAGCATTTTTGGAGAATGCAGAATTTGGACCATGCAACGTTTCCTGGCCATGTGCTATAACCTCCACAAACAGGTCTGGTTGGTAACAGAGCAGCCTGCCACTTGAAGATTGGTTAGGATTCAGAGGCCTCCCTGTATTGCTCATATTACACATGCAAGTCCCATCCTTTGGCAGAATCTAACCTTTATTTTTTTCCACTCTTGAAAATAAACCTTATGTCAAGGGTCAAGGCCTGCAGAGTCATCTATCTTCCCCTCTCTGCCTACCATATGCAGAGCCTAGGGCAGGACTGGGAAGAGCCAAGGATTTGCCCTTACAATGAGAAGCACCACAACAGCTCAAGGCTTGCCCTAAGGAGGTGCCTGTGTCACTGCAAGTGCCAATTTGGGCACATCTGCCTCACCTCCAGCTCAGGGAAGTACAAGGCTGTGGCATTTAGCCTGTTGCCTTGAACAATCCAGAGATATTGAACAGCATCCTTGATGGGATATGAAAAGCAGGTACCAAGAAATGCAGAGTTTATAGAGGATGCCACACAGCTACCAGAAGAGCATTCAGGATACAGAGGGACACAAATTGCAGAGCTGAAATCAAGCTGTATTTTTAGCTGCAAACTTGTTAAACCCACATTCATACGCCTCCACCAAAATATTTCATTCTCTTTGATTAACAAATCTTTCTTAAATGAGGTTCAGTCCTACACAAATGTAAAATGGATGTGTGTTTTTTAAAGCACTGAAACTGATTTGCATTTCAGCACATCGATGTATCTATAGAACAACTTTAATAAAAAGGCTCAGCTCTTTCAGATTATTTGGTCTGTGTGTTTGTTTTTCTGGTGCATATACAATTATCTGTAAAAATGTAGGCAAACCAGGGATCCATAGGTAATCTAAGAAGCACAACATTCATGCTTGTTTATATCTGTATTTTCAGCTAGTACATATCCATGATTTATTTGCAAACAAATTAATTAATGTTTCAGCAGCTGTTTGCAGCCAGTCTGTGATCTAGTTTAAACAGAGATGACACTTTTTTTTATTCCACAGGGGCAATTTCAAGTACTCGTAGATTATATTCTTACTATCAGTCCAAATGATAAAAGAGTAGTGAATCCTGAAACAGCATAGCTGACTTTATAAGATCACTGTGCTTCCACATATCCAGTTATTCCCTAATGCCATCTTTCCTGTGTTATCTTTTAATTAAGGCTGCATAATGCCAGTTTATAAACAAATCTCTAAGTAAGATCAAAAACTGACATATTTTAAATGTTTTTCATTCTCTAGTTTGTGGTCTCCCGGGGGTGTTATTCTAAAATGTACATCCCTGTATGAAATTACTTTTTTATCACATTGTGTATAATGAAAAGAAATGTTTGAATATTGTTCTGTAACCTGACAATGAACAAACAAATGAAAGAACAAGTGCAGGGTGGCGTAAAATATGAGCACAGTGTACACTAGGTAGATAACTGCAGAAAACATTACTGTACTTTGTGATTTTATTTCTCTTGATTAAAAAAAAAAAAAAAAAAAAAGAAAAATACAAGACAAAATCCCCAAAGCCTCGCTAGGCTAAATTTCCTCCTTCTTCTTTGAACAGACTACACAGATTTTGTTGACTAATTGAGATCAATCCCAGTTGTAAATCGCCTTGCTATCCTACAGCTTTAATTAAGCTACCAGAGGGAGTTGTTTATCAATTAACACTTGTTACAAATTATTAGTAATTATATGGACTTTGTGTATATACATCAGCCAGTAAAGACCAAGCCATGCCTCCCTGTAATTTAGATTAAGTCAGATATAGTGTATAATATTTTTCTTACCAAAAAACAATCAGCACAAAAACATATGGAAATTAGACCAGCACAGGAAGACCTAAAGTAATCCACATATTAATCTTAACTAAATGCAACAAATTTTAACATATCTTGTGCATAAATGTAGGCAATTACACTAAGTAAATTAAGTTAGTCAAACTTTTTAAACAATGGTAGTGTTCTTTAATGCATTGCATGCATTCCCATTTTCAGTAACAAACATCTTAAATAAGGAACATTAGGTAAAAGTTGATAATGTATTCAAACATTAAAGCTACCTATTGCTCTGTGCACTACATTCTGTGATAATTTTAATTGGCTTAATTGAGATGCACAAGTCTGATTAATGTTTAATTCCTTTATATTAAAAAAGAGGGAGTCAAGTAGTTAGACATTTCTTCAATTATGTTAGATCTTTCTCGACTTCAAAGGAATGTTACAGTAGACAGCCAGATACTGGATGAACTGATTAAAGAATAAAGACTGCTCATTAGAATCTAAGAGTACAAAATTGGTTTGTGTAGCCTTTGAAAGTTGAAATTAAGAGCTGTTGAGTTAAAACTCAAGCTACAGTAATTAACCCAATTTATAGCCATCTTCACTTACCTGGTTGACTAAGATTAGTCATTTGAAATGATCCAGTAGATTCACTGGTTCATTTATTATTCATTCCATGACCAATGAGATATAATTTCACCCTGATGAAACCTTCATTTATGAGACAAAGATTTAGTGCCTCTACTTAATTTGTTTTTAATTACTTAGGATAGAACCTTCCTCATTCACATTAATGAGTAACAACCTCTTCAAAACCTGCTGAGGAGATTTTGGTTGGGTTTTTTTCTCATTTTCTGGCTATGTAAGAAATAAAAGATTACCAAATTTTTTTTTTAAATAATGAAAGTATTGCATTATAGAAGTAAGTACATTACAGTACATTTTATATCAGTTCCACAGCAGCACTTTGCCAGTACAGGTTACTGTCAGGCAGAAAGGGATAGTCTGTTCCTGCAGGAGGTGTGTGGATAACACAAAACTACTGGGTATCAAAGGCATAACTGAGCTACTGTAATATTGGAAAAGGGGGCGTTGAAATTTCTTTGAAACTAGCCTATATTGGCAGGAGCTTAGAGTTTGTCTCTGCTGGCAAAAACACTGAATCAAATGATTTTAAAAAATCTTTGTGTTTTGTCCAAAATAACAGCTTGAAAAGCGACAGCCCTGCTCTTGACTGAGGACAGATTCACACAGGTCTCTGGTTAGTCACTGTCTGCAATCCTTCATAAGGAGAAAGAGAAGAAAATAATCAAATTTCATAGTAATAAGTGGGCTTATGGATAGAACTACAGTGCTAAATTAGTCACAGAAAGTAGCATATGAGCACAAAAAGAAGTGAATAAAGCAGGCAGGTAGTCTGTTATGCCAAATGAAATTAACTGTGTTACTGAGAGTATTTGATTGCCATGGTAATGATTTCAACAAGACTGCTCTACAGCTGGGCTTACATGAGAGCCTACACCCAGAAACAGGCACATGAACTGCATGAAAACACTCACCCTAACCAGCTTAAAGGTCTGCAAAACCAGAAGTGATAGCAGAGAAAAGAAGCTTTTCACATGGAAGCAATACAGTGGCCAAGGGCATGCCAGAAGGCATTGCTGGAAAGCTCTGAACAGTATTTTTTGACAATACCCAGTAACTGTAACTGAACATGGAAAGACAGCAACATCTGGTAATTTCTCATCTGGTGCAAAGTCCCCAGAGTTCTAGTGACACTAGCTGGGGCAAAGGTAGTTTTCAGTTTCTTAGAAAATATGCCTAGCAGTTTGTAGTGCCTTACTAATACTTAGCTGCATTAGAGTGTTACCTAGAGAGAAATGTTGCCTTGTGATCTATTCACCACAGGCAAGAGGGGTTTTCCTATTCCCCTTTTCCACACAAACTGGAGGTGTTGCTCAGAGACTGAAGTGGCCTCTTTCTGTAACACATCATGGTCCCTTTCCCTGAACTATCAGATTTATAGTTGATTAAGGAAAAATAAACACAAAATATATCACAGTATCAAACCTGTAACCATCTATCCTGCCATTACAAATACTTAAATATTTTTTTACAGAAATTTAAAAGTCAGCTAACCTATCTCTAAAAAAGAAGGCTCTCTTTATCTCTGAAGAAAAAGGAAACAGTACTGAGGCAGATTGACAGCCCCAAATCTCAATTATTGCCACAAAAATGCTAAAGGACATGATTACTTAAACAAGATTATTTCTTCAACAGAGCTAGAAGTAACTATTTTTGACAGACAAATTATTTCAGATAAGTTTTCTCCAACCTCTGGAAAAAAAACAGATGGAAAATTCCTAGAAGCTCATCTTGTCTGCATCAATGTGTGGCAGCAGAGAATAAGGAAAGCAGCACACTGAGGAGCTGGCTGGTTTTGCTGGAACAATGCCCACCACACTGCTTCAATCTTTACCTGCAAAGTCCCACAGCCACCCATTCAAGTTTCTGCTGCCTCTCTCAGCAACAGCAGATACCACCAAAGATAGAATTCCACCATGCAATGCTATGATGGCATCCACATTTTCTGAGATCAGAGAAAATGTGCTAATTTTCTCCATATTGAGAGGTTCTCTGACAAGTTAGGACAAGCTGAGATTTCCTGTCCTCTTCAATACCACTGCTATTTCATCCCCTCACCAGGGAGCCTGTCCCCAAGCTCCCTGTATTGACTGATACTTTATAGATATAAAAGTTGGGGTCAGGTGGTAACCTGGAACCAAAAGTCTTCCTTTAGACAGCTGTGTTTGAGTCCTGTAGTGTAATTCTGCAAATGGAAGCCAGGAAGACTCTGAAAACCTTTTTCCATCGTGCTCTTCCTATATATGCAATTAAAAGCTTCCTATATACATTTTAATGAAATGTTCCTATGGCATTATTAGTCTCTTGTTAAATTACACAACAATGATGGGGTTTATGTTTTTCCATAATACTCTTCTTTCTTTGGATGAAAGACCATCACTCATCCAAGTGGCAGCTACATTTTATTGAGGGGAAATACCAAATACAGTCATTTTTTAAAGGAATGGATATCCTTTATAAATTAAGATACTATTTGATAAGTTCATCAACATCTATCCTTGTTTTGTCACTACCTGATCTGCCAAATTAAAGGATGCAAGAACAAATGGAGCAAACTTACTGTACCTTCCCACCTATTCTGTATGTCCACTGGATAATGGGAAGCTCTTACAGCCTTAGGAGTGCTCACCCAAACATATGGCAGAGAAAAAGCAGCCCAGGTTATGAGTTCTGCTCTCCTCCACCTGCAGCAGGGAGCTCTAGCAGATTTCACTTCTAATTGTGAAGTTTCTTGATCTGCTCAAAAATGTTCCTAAACTACAGAGTACCTTTGAATTTTCATTGTTGGCTGAATATGACAAAACTCTGGGTATCATATCTTACTCTCACTCATCTTGAGCAGATCTTGTTAGTGCAGATTAGATCTTGTTAAAGATTAATTCTTAAAGCATCCTCAAGCTTTCTTTTCCAACAAAGGAAACATCAATTATAGGCTCACACATAAACTTTGCCCCTATCTTGAATACTTGCTGCCCTTTATAAATCTTAGATTTCTTCCCCTTGTGTGTGTTCAAAGGAGAGATTTTATTGCCTCCAGGGGTTGTTAAACTGATTGCAATACCACGTATTTAGAGCAGTTCAGTGGGAATTAAGCTGGTTCAATGCTGTCAGACCTAGAATATAGCTGTCAAATAGCATTACAAGTAAAACACCCTTGATAAGAAATAATGACCAAATGTCAATCTGTTTTTTACCAGCAGCGCTACAGACGTAGCCTTGCCAATGAAAAATGCAATATTTTGCACATTATAGTGGCTGTGCTTTTGTGATGTTACACACTAAAGGGTGCTTCAGTCTTTCAGTGTAGCTTATTTTTAGATGATAGGATTTGATCACAAAAATGTGTGTCTTGGACTTACCTCGGATTCAGACTAGCAATGCCTTAATTGTGGCTTTACCCTCCTTGCAGTTTTCTGCTATAAAAAACACACAAAACAAAACAACAACAACAAAAATAAAACCACAAAACCAACACATGCATTAAAAATTCATTAATCATACTTTCTAAACATTAGCCATGCAGAAATTAAAACAGCCAATTTGCTTAGAGCTGCTTTATGCTCTTACAGCATAAAGATTCATGCAACTTCAGACTACAATGCAGTACATTAGTTCATGTTATTTTTCTGATTTATGGATTGTTGCTTTTTAATAACTATATTGTGTACAAAATTAATACATTTCTTACAATTTCTTCTGCAGATAAAAATATCTGTCACCTATATGAAGAATTAATATGCAATAAATGTTTTAATACTTAAATACACACTATTCCTAATCCAATACTTAAATAATTCTTACTTTAATACAGTGCTTACAAGTGTGTATTCATTTTTTATAGTACATTTTCGATGTATATGAAATTGTTACCATAAATAAATAACAAGACTTTCAAAACTAAAGTAAAACCATTACCAAGACACAACTTAAGACTCATTTATCCAGATGTGATGGGGTTCAAAGCAATATGCCTGAAAATTTGGTTTAGATAGAGCAGGAAGTATTTTAAAATAGCTGCAATAATTTGGGGTCACAGTTTCAGCCAGAATAAGCTTTGCAAGAGTGCTTTTTTGTCTGGGAGAGATTCAAGAGGAATTATATCCAGAGGAAGGGCAAGGAAAATCTAATACAATGTCCTTCAAAAAGGCATTTTAGAACTAAGAACAGTACTAGTTCCCCAGGAACTGATGGATGAACAGAGAGGGAAAATAAAACATGAGGCAAACTTTCAAGCACAGTGAGACTATGAATGTGAATGCCAAATTGTGCTCTCCACAACATTCAAAGAGGGCACCTGTTGGCAGCAGTGAAAGTCCCAGCACATAAGATTAAATTATTGCAATATGCTTAAAACAATTACACTACTTTGACAGAAACCTCCCAAAAATAATTTAAAATATTTGAGTGGCATTAATATTGTCTCACAACTTAAATCTGCAAAATGCTTTCCACCTCTGAAATATGCAATTAAAGTACAAACAGCATCTTCGTTTTTACACCTTTCAACTCAGACTTAATTTTTCCATTTTACAAAGGTCTTCCCTACATTTATTAATCCACTACACACAAAGAAGTCACATTAACTGCTAACTTGCACATGGCTGAAAGCACAGGTTTCAAGTATGCACAACCTGAGAGCTTCAATCAGACTGCAGAAAAGCTGAACACTTCATACCTGGTGAGCCACTCCAAGTCCTTACATAGCTGTGCCACTCCCTGTCCTGGACTTTATGAGCCACAACATTTGTTGGGGTTTTTTTCCACAGATGTATTTCAGACAGTAAAGCACATTGCCAGCTTCTGACCCTGATCTTCCTCATCAATCCAGGGCTTTGAGCTCAAGCTCAGAGCATACCCATAGTATGTAACAGGCAGGAATTACTGCCAGGCAGCAGCACTAGATGAACAGTACAACAACACAACCACTCTGAAAGATAACATGTATGTTCCAATGCATTTAACAGTAAATTCTACTTTCTGCATTAATCATCAGCACTCATTATAAATGGCTGAAGTAATGCACAGGGTAGTCCCTTTTGGGTGAATTCATGAGAATTAGCTTCCACTTGTAGTTTTATTTCAATGCTTTTTCTGTTCCTCTTGTGAAATGTTTACAGCTCACACACTGAAGCTGGAGGAGTAACTGATTCCAAACTCAATGCCATTGTTTCATAACTACTCTTAAGGACTCACAGGGGAATTGAGTGTCACCACTGAGTAATATGAATAATTTCTCATTGTAAGATAAATGAGGCAAAGATAGGGCATTTATCCAAAAATCAATCCAGAGCTGCATGCAAGATTCCCTTTCATTTTTTCTTTCTTAAGTGAAGTGGGAAATATCTGTGCATGATGGCATTTGGTTTCCAGTTAAAAAATTCAGCATGCAGTCTATAATTGCAGATTTTAGCACAAACCAGCACAAGTTCCTCACTATGATGTCAAAAAGCCAGCCCTTAATTGGTCTTGCAAATTATTTTCTTTTCCTTTATTGTAGCTATTTCACAACCAGTTAAGGCATACTGCAGCAGGGCTCTTTTATATTTGTATTTTAGCAAATGTTTTCAACTGCAATTTTTGTACTTATTTTGAGTCAGAAGAGTACTAACCAATGCATCAAACCGACATAATCATAATTTATCTTGTTAAAAAAACGGGTTGAACGTTACTTTAAAAAATAGAACTTTGCTGCCCTCTACCTGTCAACTCCCAGATTGTGTAACAAGACAGAAAAATCAAAAGTGGGTCCCAAGTCCCAGACTCAACAGAATATTAAAGAGAGGTCAGAATTCAGCTACATTTACACAATCTGTCTTGGTCAAGCAGAAAATTAAAGCTGCAATTACTGTCCCTGTTGATAGAAATTAAATGAGGAAGTAGAACCATAGCATGTTTTGGATGGGAAAGGACCTTAAAGATGACAGAACCACAATCACCAAGCGGGTAAGGTTGGAAGGAACAGTGGCGTCATCTGGTCCAACCTCCCTGCTGGAGCAGACTCTTCCAGGAGCACACTACACAGGATTGCATCCAGATGGTTCCTTAGCATCTCCAGTGAGGGAGACAAAGATCAGAGTTCCAACACACCCTGCCATGGGCAGGGACACCTTCCAACGGAATAGGTTGCTCAAAGACCTGTCAAGGCTTCCCTGGACAATCCGTTCCAGTGCCTCACCACCCACACAGTAAAGAATTTATTTTTAATCCAATCTAAACCTATTCTTTTTCACTTTAAAGCCATTCCCGCTCATTCTATCATTACTTGTCTTTGTGAAAAGTCCCTCTCCAGCTCTCTTGCAGACCCTTCAGGTACTGGAAGGGGCTCTAAGCTCTCCCCAAAGCCTTCTCTTTTCTAGGCTGATGAGCTCCAATTCTCTCAGCCTGTCTTCACAGGAGAGGTGCTCCAACCCTCTGATTGTCTTTGTTGCCCTCAACTGGACTCATTCCAGCAGGTCCATATCTTTCTGATGTTGGGGCCCCAGAGCTGGACCCAGCACTCTGTATTGTCTCATGAGAGCAGAGGGGAGAATCACCTCCATGCACCTGCTGGCCACACTGCTTCAGCTGCAGCCCAGGGTGGGGTTGGTTTTCTGGGCTGAGAGTGCACATTGCTGGCTCATGTGGAGCCAAACCCCCCAATCCTCCTCAGGGCTGCTCTCAATCCTTTCTCTGCCCAGCCCTGTTAGTGCTTGGCATTGCCCTGAGCCAGGAGCAGGACCTTGCTCTTGGCCTGGTTGAGCTTCACGAGGCTCACAGGGGCCCACCTCTCCAGCCTGTCAGTGTCCCTCTGGGTGGCATCCCTTCCCTCCAGTGTGTCAGCCACACCACACAGCTCAGTGTCATTGTCACCAGTGAGGGTGCTCTCGATCCCACTGTTCGTGCCACTGACAAAGCTGTGAAACAGAGCCAGTCCCAATACTGATCCCTGAGGATCACCACCAGTTACTACTTACTGGATCCCACTTGGACATTGAGATATTGACCACAACTCTTTGAACGGGGCCACTCAGCTAATTCTCTATCCACCAGGTAGCCCATCCATCAAATCTATTCCTGCCCAGTTTAGAGACAAGGATCTCATGTTAGGGTAGTGTCAAATGCTTTGCACAAGTCCAGGTAGATGACATCGGTTGTACTTCCTTCATCCACCAGCACTAACTCTCCATGTAGAAGGCTCAAAATTTGTCAGGTATCATTTTCCCTTAGCAGAGCCATGTGGGCTGTTACAAATCACCTAATTTTCCAATGCCTTTGCACAAGTTTTAGGAGAATCTGCTGCACAATCCTGCCAGGCACTGAGATGAGACTGACTGGTCTGTCATGCTGTAAATGTTTCATGAATTCTCTAAAACTATTTGGAAAATGATAAAAACCGACCAACGCACCAGTTCGTGATTAAACATGATAAGTGCCATTGGAGGAATGATCACCAAGTGCTTTTAATTACATTCAGCTGTAAGACACTAGTCCAAAATTACTCATTTAATCATCCCTTACCAAAGCTACCAGCATGGTTTCCCACAGGCCAAAGACACTCCATTTCAGTGCAAGAAGGACAACAGCAATGTTTCTACCTCTGCTTTCTCTCACAGTCTTTCTTTTTACAAGCTATATTCCTCAAAAATTCTGAGTTTGTTTTGCTGTTACATAAGGCAAGACCTGGACAAGAAAGCAGGAATCAGACTGCTCTGATTTTCTTTCTGTTGCACTAAAAAGTGCTGAATATCTATGACTGAAATCACTGAAACAGAAGAAGAAAACCTCTCTTCATTACTCTCCTTTTTCCATGAGAAATTAAAGTTTCATTTGTGCTAAATACTTGTGATCACAGAATCAATACAATGATTACTACACTCAGACACTGTTAATTTAGATGTCAACAGTTTTACCCCTCCTTTCTAAACCTGCAGTTTGTTCACTGCTTTCTCCTAATACTCCCTTAATTAAAACATCAAAAGAAAAAAACCTCCTCTTTGAATGCCATTTTCTGTCCATCCTCCTCTCTCACTGAAGAGTAAGAAGAGCTTCCAGTGAATATTTCCAATGTGCCCAGCTGGTTCCATGAAATCAAGAGACAGACAATGTCATGATGGCTAAAACTAAATAGGAATAAACCAGCTCCTGCTGATATGAAATTCAGAGCTAAGGAGACACCTTCCACCCCATCAGCTCAGCTTTTGTTACTGAAGCCATCAGCCCAAAGTAGGTGTACATGGAATACAATGAACACCCACTGTATTTTAATGAAGTCCTAAACCAAGGCAGATGACTCAGGCTACTTGTATTGCACACTACAGCACACCAGGGCAAACATCCAGAGCAAGTCATCAACCTTCAAATGTAATGAAGCATTTGCATCTACTGAGTGTAAAAACACAGGCTGCATCCTCTGAGTGCACCTTTTTTAGACGTGGTCTTGATTTGCTCCAGAGAAAAGCCCTTCTTCACAGTGAGACCCCACTAATGGTCTTCTCAACATGTTTTATTCCAGTCATATAAGCAGCCCTTCAGATCTGATTCTTACTAAAATCTAAAAATCAGGATGGTGAGTAAAAGTTACTTTTTGTTAGGGTTAATGGCAAAACTTCTGAGACAGCTCCTGTTCTGTAAAGCTTGTAAAGATAAGAAGAGCAGACACTATCTAGTGAGTGAGAAGGGGCAAAAAGGCCTTTTCTCAGTCATGGTCTAGGTTCCACTCCCTGACAAAGCTAACAAATCAACACTGATGATCTTAGGATTACACCAGGCTCTGCTGTCTACCACCACAGAGGATAAAAAGCCTCCAAGTTCACTTGGGATCTCATTTTATTAACCACACTGCTGCACAGAAACTACACCAGTGGGCTCCATTATAAAGTCTAAAGACAGATAGCCAGACAGACTCAGCAATTCAGACTTTGTTGGGGTTTCTTTTTAATCCTGAGCTTGTTTTAAAGAACAACTCCTTTTTTTGTGAACTTCCCAGAAAAGAAAAAAAGCAAAACAAACAAACCCCAAGTCTTTCAAGAGGACCTGAAAACCTGATGAGCTTCAAATACAAGAATAACAAGCTTTTGAATGGAAACCATGGAGAGCCACTTTGGAAATTCAAGGACTGAAACACTGAGCCAGCACATGAAAAAGGAATTAAATTTTGCTCATGAAAAAGGAATTAAATGAAAGCATCTTCTTCAAGAAAGAACAGAGAAGTCCTGGGGTTATTAAGTCATGGTAGCAACAAAATATGTGAGTCTGTGGTAGACTCTCTCACTTGGAATCTCAAAATATTTTCAGCTGCTTTATTAACTTTTATAATTTCCTTATCCAAATGAGAAGATTAATCATTACTAAATGAATTCCTACAGAACATCAGAAGTGCTTGGAAGAGCTAAACACAAGCAGAAAATCCTTGCTTGACTCTTATTCAGTTACTTCTAAAGCAATGCCTCACTGTGATACTACCACTCATTCAGGACACTTTGGTGTTCTGTTTGGTCTTGTTTTGTTAACTACCAGTGCTCCAAATAGCAGGCAAAAAAATAAGAAACTAGAGGGCCACAACAAAACTTCAAAGTAATCCTTTCCCAGCCCATAACAGCTCTTCAAATTGAGGTCAAGGTAAAGGACCACACAACTTTAAGAACATAGTTCACCTCCACTGATAGAACTGGAGCAACCTGAAGCCTGTTCTCCCGGGAAGGGTTATGTTTTCTGACCCCCTCAGAGAAAGGAACAAGTTCAAGTTTGATGAGGACAGTTAAGGACTTTAAAGTAGGATCATCAAACTGTACTCCGTCATGCAAGTGCAACAAAACTAGGAGTAGAAATGTACTAGTGCTAGGGAATATCATTAGCAAAATATAAATATTCTGCATTTATATACTGTTACTCTAATGTTAAAAAAGGCTAATGAACTTGAGCTTATGACAGTCTGCCAAAATGTCCAAAAGAATTTTAAAAAACATGAACGTTGATTTAAACTTACAAAAAATAAAAATCAAGCCTCTTATAATAGGGATTATTTTTCTTAAGTTTGGAAAAAGAATTCTCCAAAAACTTGGGGGAGGGGGGAAATTATGGCCAAACTCCATTTGGAATGAAAATACAAGTCTCAGGAACTAAACAATTAAAAACCTCTTACAGGATGTGAGTAGGGGTCTAAAAATAAATGAAAGGACTCATGAAACATTTCATGCTTGTTCTGCATTTTGTGTGTGTCTTATTTTAGTTACTTCGAATCTCAGGCACTTTAGTTTTGAAATACAAAAGGTGCACTGAAGTTAGATCTAGCTGAGCTTAAGTGTTCAGTGCTACAATAGCATCTGGATTTAAATAAACTTTCTAATATAAGTGTATAGTAAACAAAAATATCGGAAAGTGGACAACTCCTTTTTTATGCTTTTTCAAAGATTAATACTTGCCTGTCTGTCCATAGTTACACTTCCAGCAATATTTATCATTGATTCAAGTTGGCAAAAGTAGTGATAGTGTGGGATAAGCAAGAAATCAGTCTGGATAAAATATCCTTACCACTTTGATTTAATCCTTTGTTTAAAATAATGTTTTATACAGGATTTTTTTCTTCAGCCTTGCTGAATTCCCACCTAACAAAGGACAGGTTAAAGACCATAAATGTAGAGCTATCTTTACAAAGGGGACTGAAACACAAGTCAGATATGACTTGCATGGTTTGTCCTCTGTAAGCAAGCTATTCTTACACCTTCTAGCAGACCAGTGGTGCATTACCTTTCTGGAGGAATTCCAGAGAAAACTACCAGTTCCTAAAAATATGCACAAGAAACTAATGCAAAATTACAGATGAAAACAATAAAAGAGTCCATCTTTTCTTTGGAGATTAGCTTCCACAGAATATTTATGGAATAGTACTTCCATAGTATCAGCAGAACCATCAGTTTTGCAAGAGTGGTGCTGATGAGCACTCAACCTTGCTAAAGCAGGCTGGGAGCTGCCCTGCCTGTGCTGCTGCCTTTGGCCTCCATCCAGGGGGGCCTTGGCACAGAGCACACTACTTCTATCAAAATGTGACTGCTTTCCATATGCTGAATATATTTTTCTGGCAAATAGGAAATCACTAAACTGAAGCAGTTTCATCTCCTTTAAAGATGTTTCAGAAAATAAAAATAGTATGACAATTTTGTCAGCATTAAAGATGCTTGGATAAACCAAGTGCAATCAAAGACTGATAGCATGTACATAACTCCTCACACTTAAAAATAGCCTTTTACACTTCATTAATCTCAATGTTTAAGCAGATGATGGAGGTTTAGGAGTAAATGAGTGCTAGCTTTCAAGTAGATATATTCTAAATAATTTATAGTTAAAATAGATGTCAATGCTGCTACACAGACATGAAAGTTGCAAAAATCATACAGCTGAAGTGAATATACCTAGAGATTACAAGGAGATAGCAACAGCTATAGGGCAGGGATCATCTTCTGTCTGTAGTCTGAAATGCCTGCCAGGCTTTTAGGTGGTGTGAAAACAGAGTATAAAGTAACATTTTCATGAGGCGTATGTAGCATAAAGGTCAATCATCACATTTTTCAAACTACGTCTCTTTGTTACAACATAAATGTTGCTATTTCACAAGAGTATTTAAAAACAGATGTTATTTTAAAAGGCCAGTGTTGTATTCTCATTAAATCAATAAAAAGCCAGGAAATCCCTGGAATTAGAAAACCTATACAGCTGTCCTCCTTACCTCTTATCCGTGTGACATAGAAATGCAGATTGTGACTGCATTGTGCAGATCTTAGCAGTGAATGCAGCTTTACAAGGTGCTTAGATTGAGTCTATTTCTTCTCACTTAAAGTTACATTATGCTAGACTTAAGACATGCTTTATTTACATGCATTCAATCTCTAGTGGGAGTTTATATACTGTGCACTGGATAATTCTCTAAGTGAACAACAGTCCAGCATCAAGAAGAGTTTCATGCAGAATACAAATAGAAAGCATTAGACAACTACCTCCCAGGGACAGTGAGTTCCCTGGGCTTACGTTGGGGATGAGGATTGGTCGATCTGTTCACCCTCCGGGGCTGTCTGGAATTATAGATCAGGGACCTTATTGTCATACCCCAGCTGCTGCACAAAGCCACTAGAAGAAAGGAGATTTACGAGTATTTCAGCAGCACTGAACAAGGGATACAGCAGCTATACAACTGGGAGTACAGTGGCTCTAAATCTGTAGGCATTATGCAAAAAGAAAATGCAGAGTTCGGCATCAAGGGAGCTCTCCCAGAGCAATAGGACATCTTTGTAAATTCTCTAAAGAATAAATTTAACAGTTATTAAAGAACAACACCCTGTTATTGCAGTCACTGAACTTTACAACACAAGGAAAGATGCAAGGGATTTTCAGAGAGACATCTGTCATTTAACAGTGACAGTGACCTCAGCACAGACAAGGAATTCAAATCCCCAGTGGTGGAAACAAATTAACCCCTTGTTACACAGTGGGCTGAGAACCCCAGCATTAGGACTGCTGTGCACTCTAACAGCAGTAACAGGCTACACAAAGTTTTACCTTCAGCCAAGCAATAGATGGGATGAGGGATATTCTTTAAATTATAATTGTTGTACACAAAATGTTATGACATTATTTAACATATGCTACTGACAGTCATAGAACCACAAAACATTTAGGTTGGCCAAGAGCTTTCAGATCATTGTGTTCAACCACTAGCCTAACACTGCCAAGTGCACCACTAAACCATGACCCTAAGTGCCACACCTACATGTCTTTTTAATACCTGCAGGGATGGTGACTCAGCCACCTGCCTAGGCAGCCTGTTCCAAAGGTTGATAAACCCCTCAGTGACAAAATTTTCCCTAATATCCAATCTAAACTTTCCCTGATGCAATTTGAGGCCCTTTCCTCTTGCTTGTCCTACTGTCTGTGACCTGGGAGAAGAGACTGACCCCTGCCTCATTACAACCCCATTCAGGAAGTTGTTGACAGTGACACAGTTCCCCTCAAGCCTCCTTTACCCCAAACATCCCCAGCTCCCTCTGCAGCTCCAGACCCTTCATCAGCCCTGCTTGCCTTCTCTGGACACGCTGCAGCACCTCAATGTCCTTTTTGTAGTGAGGGGCCCAGAACTGGACAGAGTATTCAAGGTGCAGCTTCAGCAATGCTAAGTACGGGGAGACAGCAACTGCCCTGGTCCTGCTGGCCACATTGCTGATACGGGCCAGGGCCAGGCCTTCTTGGCCACCTGGGCACACACTAGCTCATGTTCAGACAGCACCCCAGCTCCTTTTCCTGTGGGCATCTTCCATCCACCTTCCCCAGACCTATAGTAGGGCATGAGGTCATTGTAACCCAAGGGCAGGATCTGGCACTTTGTGTTGTTGAACTTCATACCACTGGCCTCAGCACCCCAGCCTGTCAAGATTCCTCTGCAGAGCCTTCCTACCCTCCAGGAGAAAGACCCCTGCTCAATTTGGGCAGAAAGTCTGCAAAATGAGGGTATACTCAATCCCCCCATCCAGATTATTGATAATGATATGAAACAGAACTGGTCCAATATGCCCTGGCCTCCAGTTACTGGGGAACACCACTTGTGACCACATTCCAGCTGGATTTAACTCCATTCACCACCGCTTTCTGGGCCCAGCCCTTCAGCCAGTTTTTACCCAACAAGGAGTAAACCTGTCCCAGTCACGAGCAGCCACTTTTACTCAAGGAAAATGATGTGGGAGACAGCATCAAAGGCCTTACTGAAGTTTAGACAGGTAACATCCAGTCTTTCCCCCACTCACTAAGCAGGTCACTGTGTTATAAGACACCAGGAATAAGACACAAGCAGGACCTGTGTTTCCTATACCCCTGCTGGCTGGTGCAGATCCCCTGGCTGTCCTGCATGTGCTGTGTGATTGCACTCAAGGTCTGCCCCATGTGCTTCCCCAGCACTGGGGTCAGGCTGCCAGGCCTGTAGGGACTCAGATCCTCCTTTTGCCTTTCTTGTGGATGGCAAACGTGACACCTAAATTCCAACCATGTGGGCCTCTCTGTTAGCCAGGGCTGCTGGTCAGCGATGGAAAGCAGTGATGAGCACTTCTGCCACCTCCCTCAGTCGCCTTTGGGAGCTCTTGCTGATCCTTTACTCACCATTTACCCTTGGATTATGGGGCTTCATCCTGCTGCCTGTCCCTGCCTTCCAGCTCAGGAGGCTGGCTACCCAGACAATAACCGCTTTTACTATTAGACTGAGGTGAAGAAGGCATTAAGTACCTCAGCCCTTTCCCCATCATTTGTCATTGTTTCCTCCTATATTCAATAGATAATGGAGAGTCTCCTTATCCCTCCTTTTGTTGCTAAAGTATTGATAGAAGCATTTGTATAGAAATATATAGAAATCTTTATACTTCAAAAGGTGCCAATTTCAATTACAGAAATAAACCCTTCACGGAAAGACATCTATAATGCAGTGTTCTGGGACTGGAAACAAAAGTAGGAAGGCACCATCCTCTGTATATACCCATTTCACACAGCACTTGTGTTTGACCAAGAGGGCTTTCAGTCAGTCAGATGCAGAACTGGGATACCCTAGAGATCCTGCAAATTCTCTCTTAGGAAATGCTACAACACTGGCCCGCAACCTGGCCTGACTCCAAACAGTCTGTTAGAAAGTTAGGGAGAAATACAAAATCTGACCAGAAATACAAAATCCAGACACTCAGCAGATGTCTGCAGGACAAGAAGAGAGACAGGCCAGAGACATTACTCCATCCCAATGACTCTAGTAGGCCATGATACATACGGAGAGCAGGCCCAGATAAGAAGCTCAAAGGAGTTGGACATTCAGCACTGCTTGACCCAAACTCTGATGGTAAGGCAACTGTTAACTGTCTGCTCCCACACGTGTAGTAGCTAATTAGCTCAGCTGTGTTCTAAGATATTCAAACAGGCTCCACAGTGTTTCAGTGTGAAAAGAGCAAGATTGATTTACAGGTGCATTTGGACTGACAGTTAATGATGCAGCAATCTTACTGAAAAGAAAACAATAGGATATGGACAACCATGTTATTAGCTGGTGATGAAGGACACCTATCTTATGACCTGTCTAAAGTGAGATTGAAAAGGACTATACAATAAACAATATGTTCCTTTTAAATGGGCCATGTTAACACTCGTGGCCCTTCTAAGTCCATACAGCTGTTCTGCTCTTCAAAATCTTTGACAAATATTCACTTATATACACAGTAGGTTGTGCTTTTTCACAGTACATGCATTGCTCCTGCCACCATATTACCCATCTTTAGCTTTTCTGATGACCCACAAAAACTCCCAACATTGCTGACTTACCTTCACAGTTTTGGGTATATAAAGAACTCTACAAACACAGCAACAGTTTGGAACACATGTCCTAGAGTCCACAAGGAAGATGTCCAGGGTAAAGAGGAATGAAGATGGTAAGTCTCCATAAAAAGAACAGGCACGTTTGTTGCAAATACCCAAATGTTTCACCTGCAGGGGACCAGAAAGGGAAGCAGGTTATTTATTCCTCATTCTCCCATAACACTTGGTAATCTTCAAACCATGGGAAAAAAAAAAAAAAGCAACCAACCACAAAAATCCCTCAACAACACTTCTGCATACAGAAAGGACTTTATTTTAAATCAGAATCAGAGGATAGTAAGGGGTTGTGGGGTCTTAAGAAGTCTTCTCTTTTGTTTTTGTCTCAGCAGATTTTGATGCTCAAATTTACCCTCTGGGTATTTACTCCTTTCCCTGTTGGCATCAGCTTTGAAGTAACAAAGAATGGGATGAGGAAAGCTTAGATTTGCAGAGTAAGATCAGAAGCTCTTTTATATTAGATGTTGGACTTCAGTTTAGACACCTTTTTATTTATACAGAAAAGCTTATTATTCATCAGCTAACTTTACTTTAAACCAGACAAATCTGTTTGACTTGAGGTGCAGGACCTAACTTTAAAGAGAAGTACATTATTGTAAGCCTAAAAATGTAACACAATTTTAGAAATTAACTTTAAGAAATTAAACAGATGGTATATTACTCATTTTTACATTTAAGTCAGATTTTAGCAGACTTCACTGCCAAATTCAATGTAACATTCTAATCATCTTACATGATTTGAGGGACTTCACTGCAGGCTTTTGACTCAAGAGGATGTGGGATTTAGCAAGGGTAGGAGAGATCCAACTCCCTGCTTGCTACGGGCCTTCCTTACAATAAAGTTTCTCCCTACAATCTTAAATCTGACTGGGTGAGGAGTTCAGTTAGTAGGATAACCAATTGAAGAAAAGCTCTGGATCCTCTATTTTAGGGCTACTTAGAGCAGAAGACATTCTAGAAGCTGAAAAATACATGTCAAGAAAAGCTTCATTTTTTTGTAAAAAACAAGAAGAAAATGTAAAGCTTCTATTAAGCAAGTTGAAAACTGATTTCACTCTACAGACACAGCAACAGTTTGGAACACATGCTCTAGAGTCCACAAGGAAGATGTCAAGGGTAAATAGGAATGAAGATGGTAAGTCTCTGCATCTTTCACATCCTTAGCTGTAACAAAAACAGGAAAAGCCAAAACAAGAGTATCTACAGGCTTGTTTCAAGATTTCAATATTTCACACAGCATGAAATCAAGCCAAGTATTACACAAGTATGATACTAATCATCCTAGAGTTATACTATGTAGCAAAAAATAATTGTAGGTAAAAACCCTAGTGCATTTTGGCTGCAATACACATAAGAGCTGGCATATATGGCAATTAATTCCTGTGAGCAAACTGCAAGGATTAGGGCCCATATTTCTTACTACTCTACTGGCTACCTTCCAAGTTCAACCCTAAAGAAAAGGGTTGAACTTGGAAGGTAGCCAGTAGAAAAACACAAACAAAAACTCCATATAATATTTATCAACATTTCACTGAGCAAAAAGATTGAGTTCTAGCTCCTGGTAGGTAGAATGTGAGACAAGTTGTATGTACTCTTCAGCACAACTATAAACCAAGAACACCATTCAGTCCTACGAAAGATTAAAAGTGCATCAGGATGTTTCCAGCAGAAATAAAAATAGCATTAGTATCATCATGCAAGTCAAAACTTTGCCACTCCTGTGTAATGCAAATCACCACCTGAAACATTCCATACCATTATGACTACTCAGATTAGAGGCACCAAACCTCCTCTACTGATTCCACTCAAGACCCTAAAAAGTTATACAACTCATACTGTTAATTCCTAAGATAGACAAGGATACACCACATGTAAACACACAAAAAGCACACTTCCCCCAGGCACACTATGAGAGCCCAAGTACTTACCTGTCCTGGCAGGTAGAGTCTGAATATATGAAAACTCAGCAATAAATGAGTCACTTAAGATACAACTAAAAACTTCAATGATAGTATCAATCAAGATTTAATTTGAAACCAGTTTAGTAGTCAGCATGGGGAAACTTTTGAAATACTTAAACTACAGACATTTAAAACAGTAATACTTCTTACGCATTTTATTGCTACAAACTGGTACATCTTATCACAAAAAGCTACAAGGCATATTATAAACACATACTCTATTATACAGAGTGCAATGCAGTCCCCCAAACAGCCACACTCAACAGCACAATTTTTGAAGTTACTCATCCTGTACTATGAGGTAAGTATTTATAAGCTTACACCATAAAGCTTTTAAAATATTTACCTCAAAGACCCACCCTCCTTTTCGACTGATTAGACCAGAAGTTATTCTATCCAACTTTCAGTACACACACCAAAAAAATAGGATGCTTAAAAAAATATACAACACAATGTTTTGATCAGCTTTAACAGTCAGTTTTCTATAAAAAGCTCAACTAAAATAGTCTTAATTTCCTTTTAACAAAATCAGAAACACAGAGGAATTATATAAACAAGTTCTCCATGGAATGGAATGCATGCATATGGTGGGGAACCTTCAGATCCATTTGAGACTATTAAAAAGTCCGAGCCATTTTAGAGCAGAAATAAAAAGCTGGCTTGCCCCCACTAATTTATTTTCATTTTCTTGCACTTAGTTATCTTCAGTGTGGTCTAAAGTGAAGTCAGTTTGTTCTTCAGTTTCCTCCTCCTCTTCTTCCTCCTCTTCCTCCCCCTCAGCTGGCTCATCAGCTTTTTCTTCTTCTTCCGTTTGCTGCTCCTGAGCCTGATCATTAATTTCAAAAGGATTTTCACCCTGAAGCAGAAGATTGAAAACAAACACATTGATATTTATTTCAAATATAAAATCACACTCATCATTTCAGTGAATGAAAGGGGCAGCCACTAGGAAATGCTACATTATTTTATACAGCTTTTTAATAGTTGTGGGTTTTTTGCAAGAAAATCAAAACACGTTGGATTTAAAACTAGCAACACCACATCTTTATGCACATGGGAAATTGGGATCCCAAGAAACTCTTTCAATGAAAGTGGAAATGGCACTAAGAAAAAGCCAAATATGCTAAACACAGATTTCACTTCAACATTCAGAAATCAAAATTACATGCTTAAGTTTCAACATGTTTTAATTAAGAACTACAGCTGCTTCCTTTTTATCCCCAATTAAAACCAAGTGGGAACAGAAGTGTTTTGTTCGGCTTTTCCTTATTTACAGTCTTCATGCACTCTGAATAATTCTATGAAAAAAGGCAAACTCCTCAAAAAATGAAAAAGAAATCTAGAATTTATTACACTGACTATCCTGAAATTCATTCCATTGTCAACCTAGAAAAATTACCACTTTTCTCAGTACTTTACACATACTGGCATTCTGGGTTCATTCTTTCCCCACTTCATACAACTGCTCAGCACAACATACCTCAGCCTTCCTCTGGTCATCTACTTAAGAACTGTGAATAATCAATGAATAGTAACAACATGAACTATTAGGAGTTTCTTGGCTAAACTTCATTTCATGTTCATACATCTGATAAATCAAGTCTGATCTGAACATATGACACTAACCACCAACTGCACCAGGACTAGGATTTTAAGAGTATAAATTTAAAACAAGATACAAAAGAAAAATTTAATGCTAAAAATTTAATCCCTTGTTCTTTCTTCTCCACGCCAGTTAGATTTCTCAGGCAGAATCTTCCAGGTGGCTACTGAAAAATCAGACAGCTACAAAAATATTCAGCAAATGCCACAAAACAAAAACTTGGTTTCAGTATTATTCTAAAAATCAAGAGAAATTTTAAATCTAGATTTATATTTAACCTAAAGAAAGCAGAATTGAGACCATGTTTTTCCTGGAAGATTGCAGGTCCCAAATGCATGAATGCTCTGCTCCATCACATGCTTATATGAAAACTGAACTACTTCAGTCTCAGTTAATTATAAATTTGAATACAGATGAAAGAGATTTGCACAAACGGAAGCCAGATTCACCAGAACCTTCTCAATGAGATGTAAGTGTATTAAGTTCAGTCCACCACAGAAAACATCACTGCTAGGCATTGTGAAAACATCAGTGGTCTCCTCGTGAAGACAATCTTGCAAGTTTTCTCTCTTCAGTTTTTGAACTGATGAATAGCAAATTTCCATTCTCCCTTTTACCAGTCTCTCGCTAGGGGGCTGTATTGGACAAGGCATACCAGGCACAAGGAACTGGGAAGAGGTGGCTGGAAATACCAGCAGATATTCCAGGCTCTGCTATCCGACCATTTACAACCCTTCCTTAACAGATACACAACAGTTGTCTGAAACTGATTCACACACCCATCCATACATAATTTTTCAGCACAACTAATCTGACATCTTAAATCACAATTAACTTGGGCCCTGGCTTATACCTTCCCATATTTCCAAAAGACAGTATTGCTTTCTCTGAAAGAGTCCTATTGTTATGGCTCAGGCAGAATCATAAACCAGTTGAAGTTAATTCAGAAATAGCTAACAACAGTACTAGAGTCACTTAGCAAAGTAAGCTGCCCAACAGGAAAAAACTCTCCATTTTGCTAAAATGAATTCACCTGTTTCTCATGCCACATATCTACAACATAGGCTTCCATGCCTTTTAAATTCTCTCATCTCGTCAACTACCGTTGCAAGCTTTTGTTTTTGTCATGAAGCCTAAAAATTCTACAGAGTAAAAAGTAGTTGAGTAGTGTGCACACTATATTTCAGTACACACCCATGTGCTGCAGCTTTTGCTTCTAAATGTAAGATGGGAGTAATTTGTGCTCTGCAGTTAACATCGCATATAAAGACACTGCTGGTTGGCCTGAAGTTTTTTTTAGAGAATCCACTCAAAAATTGCCTAGATACAAGTTTTAAATGACAACCAAAAACTGATGAATCTGAAGGTGGCAGTTTTTGCTGCAAAATAATTTATCTGAGACAATGTTTTTTGACCGGCAAAATACATTAAAAGTATATTAAATCTGTAAGCTATCTAAAAGACAGAGGACAGAGGTTAAACTCTAGCAACATGGAAAAATGGCAAATAATTATTTTCTTGCCATTTGCATCTTACCTTCACATACAGCTCGTATCGTGCCTTGACTATAGGATTATTCAAGATGCTGGTGGCAGTAAGAACACTCTCCCTTTTTATTTGTTCTCTGTAGGCCTACGAAACAAATTTGACAGTGAATAACTATCACGTTCCTATAACAACTGTCACATGAATTTGTATTCATGGTCAGTTTCTGTAAATAAAATAATGAACATATGATAGTGTGAACTGCTTGTTCTTAGCATGTAAATCCAAACCACACAAACCTAACCAGTTAGGTTGAGTTGTGTTTATAGCTTGTTGCTTTAGCTTGATCAAAAGATGTATCTTGCTTATATAAGGGACTACAACCTGCTATCTGTTCTCATCTACAAACAACATCCAGGCTTCTCCATCACAGTCTAACATATTGTTGAAGGTGATCCTGCTCATTTTCATGGTCCCTTCCAACTCAAAACATTCTACAACATTCCACAATCACAGAAACTCATATGAAAAAACCCATAACTTTGGCAATCTTGCTTACTATCATGCTCACGCTACTCTTTCAACCTTCCTACCAGTCCTAAAGCTTATCACTATAAATTTTAACAGGGACAAATACAACTCTAATTCTAAACTGCGCTCAGTTGTCTTCAAATTAAAAAGATAACGGCCAAGAAAAGAGACAGTACGTCTATCTTGCTAGAAACACATGTGTTTTGCTTTTCAATCTGAGTAACAAAATGCTTCCAATATTTAAACTCTGTAAAGCAAATCCTCATCAAATGTAGAAGTGATTTCTAGTAACTCTCTCATGATTTTCTACTGGCAGCTATTAAGCACACCAATATTTCATTAGCTAGGGTGCTTAAGTGCTGGCTGCTTCCTGAGGTGTTAAGCTTACAAAGTGCAGTAAGGACATTACAGCTTTCTAGAGAACAAGCCCATGAACAAGAACAGAGAAATTACTTGCACCAAGAACTGTAACACTTTTCACCTATTTTTTTAAATAATATGTGGTGTCTTACTTGTTTTCCTTTTGTGTGATCAGGAGATTTTAAGTGTTGCTGAACTGAACTGTGCAATGCAGGAACATAGACACTGCAAGCACTGCAGTGAACAGTCTCAACTTTCATCATATGGTCATCAGCTGTAACCCCTGCCAAAGAAGATGCAACAAATCATTAACACAAAATGTGTTACTTTAGGCAACTGGAAAAGCAGCCTGTTTGATTTTTACCCAAAAATTAAGAGCTCTCAGTTAAACATGTCAAACTGAACCACTAGGAATATTCACCTAAATTCAGGCATCAAAATTAGGCTCTCTGAGGGCAATTTGGGAAGAGGAAGTTTTTCACTTCAATACTCCACCTCTTCACAGACTACAGGTGAGACCCAGGCAAAGCACAAAAATGGCATTGATTTTCAATCAACAATAGCCAATATCCTTAAAAATACACATTTTGATACAGCAAACAAAGCTTGACTGAAGTAACTGTACTTACTTATAAAAACTAATTTACTTCCTTGCCCTCCCTCACCATCAGGAAGAAGCACATGAATCCAACACCTCTTGCAATTTTTAAGTATTAGCTTGGTAACAGAACATTCTGATCTCAAAGGAAAACAGGCCCTCCAGTACTTCAGGAAAGTACAAAAGAATTTGTGGGATTGTTAAGAGGTTGCCTATATCCATTTTTAAGTAGTTTTTAGTATTTAAGTTCAAATTAGGTAATACTGCAACAGTCATTGCCTAAAATAAAGATTTCTTGTTTGGTTGTAGCTTGTAATCTGAAATCCCTCAAGCAAAGGGGAGGATATGGCACAGCCAGGCAGGGACACATTAACTGCTCCAGAAAACTGCCTGTAGGGCAGCCAAGGGGAAAAAATTCCAGGCCAAGATGCATCTTGGGTAACCAAAAAATGCTCCAGCTCCTACTTTTGGCACTGTCCCTCCAAACCACAGCAACTCTACTATTTGCACTTTCCCAAATCCTTGTATTTGACCACTGTCACCGTACTGCTTTATTACTCTCTCTTTCAGTCCACTGCATCCACCTGCTGTCACTCCTCATGCCTTATACTGAACAAGACTGTGGTAAAGCCCACAGAATTGTCTGTCAAGTACCCAGCACAACGTTCTCATCTTCTGACCAGGCTACCTGGATACCCAACAAACAAGGATTGCCATCTCCTGCTGGGCTTACATTCCACTGGGGTCAAAAATGGAGCAATGAGTCTCAACCAGGTACAGAAAAGATGTCAAAACTAACTGGTTTCATCCATTTTAACAAATTCAAAGAATGAAAGGAAAAAAAGACCAGGAGAGCTCCAAATTACTCACCTTCCATTATATCTTTTTCAGCAGCTTGGGAATTTTCCGTTTGGTTATTGGTCTGCTGCTTACGCATTGCTGTCTTCTTGAATTTATTCACCATACACTCCTACAAAGGGAAAAAATTGTAAATACCTATGATGTACAATTGTTTGCATTCCAGTATTAAAACTTAATAAATACTGGAATACATTCCAGTATTCCAGTATTTATTAAGATTTTAAAAATTCTATAGTTTATAACAAACAGTACATAATTGCTATTACTTCTTAAGGCACTACTTTCAACTGAAAAAGTAACAATACTTTAGAGACTTTGAATTTGCTTCATTTGCTTGAACTTGCAGTAGTATGTGCTGCACCAAAAGTCATCTACAAAATGATTAATGGTAAGTAAAGCATATTTTGAAAATAAATGGTAAATTGTAACTACAGTCTCATGTAGAAGTATTATACAGATCAAAACCAGCTGTCTTACATGAAGAAATTCCATCACTACTTTGTCAAATTTTGTTTGCTTCTGGATATGATCCAATGTCTCCTGGTGAGCTGCACTCTCCAGATGTGACTCAATTTCTTTTTCTTCAAACGTTCGAAACTTGCAAAATGAGCAAGTAAATGCCATTCTATCAAGAGAAATACATTAAATATTACTATTAAGACTCCTCAAAACGATGATATTTGACAAACCCAATGAGAAAGGGAAGAGGAAAAGCATTCTTTGAAGCAGCCTAAGTGAAAAAGAAAGGGAAAAAAAAACCTAGAGCTTTTCCATTACAAAGGAGAAGTGCTACATGAATCAAATATAAATCAGGCCAGTGTCAGAGTAACAAATTATCTATTTAGGAGACAAAAACTACTGAAATCAGAAGCCAGGCATTTAAAAGCCACATTATTCTGTGACTTCATCTATTGCAGCTCTCTACTTCCTGTCACCTTTTGTGGTACGTCTCGTAGGCACAGAATTATAGTCCAGCCAGGCCATGAATTCCTAATTATAAGTAATTAGAAGAATTCATTTAAAGCTCATTTTCCATACAAAAGCTATATAATCTTTATAAGTAAATATAAACTTCTCAGTACAATGAGGAAAACTCTCTAATCACTAGCTAGGATCATATATTGCACTGACATTGAACAGTTTTGTACAGTGCAGCCACTGCGCAAGACTAAAAGTTACAAACCTATGTACTTATTTTTGCTACAAAATAGTTGATCACAGATAGATACACACACACACATATAAAACTGGAATCAAACCAATTTCTAACAGCTTTTTAAGTCAACATGAACATTTATTTCAAAAGCAGTACCATTCTAATCTGCTTCTCAAGTGTGCACTGATGCACTTGTGGGGAAAAAGGGGTTAATAAATAGTGGATTTTATGATAGAACAGTGGTCCAATGAAACACCCAGTCTTCTAAGCCACTGAACTTGGGTGCCAGGTTTTGGCTTGAGGTTTTTTTCTTTATTTGGGTTAGCTTTTTGCTTTTGCTAGGGAGCAGGGGAAGTTGAGGGGTGTGGAAGGAGATCTTTCCCTCATTTCTTTCTTGCATTTTATTTTCCTAAAATCAATCCAAAGGAAAACAAGAGGTGTTCTTAGAGAGGCATTAAGGGCAAGAAAAACACTGTACACAACAGAAGTTACATCACAAACCTGTATCCATCACCATATTTTTCACTGTTTTTTTCTCTTCTACGCCTTTGCTTCTCTCTTCTGGCCTCAATCCGCCGCTTTTCTTCTTCCTCACTTTTAACTTCTCCTTTGCCATCTTAACATACAATTGAAGGATTAAAAACCAAATTCAAAACAAACAAACAACAGCAGAAGTACCTATCCTCCCTGTCTCCTCCACAAACACTTCAAAATGCAGACAAAGTCCCTCTAACAACCATCAATGGTTTGATGGCTTTCTCAAATGTTCTGAAAGTTTTGCTTTGTTTTCCTCCTCTAGAAACAGCCAATTTAAACATCTGCTTTCAGCTCTCCAGCTAAGGTTTTACACTCCAGATTACAGTCATAAAAGAAATTCTGAGTTAAAGCAACTCCTTCCCTGTTGTACCTAGCTATTAAAGGCCTCTTCAATAAGTGACCAGAAAAAGGTAACTGGAAACTCATAGAGAAAAACACAGTAAAACTATCCCATGTTTTTAGAGCACCACTGCTACAGTCCCCTTACATAAAAGGAAACTATCTAAAGGCTGTCTATTCTACTGTGAAGGCAGTTCCCAAAAGTGAAGCAAAGATTCTCATAAATGAGACAAGACAGTGCTGCTTCAAGGTGTGGTACCTAAACCGAAATTCAAGAACTTCATTATTTTTACCCACTAGATTTCACTTGGTTTCACAGAAAAATATTCCAAAGATTTTCAGCCAAAGAAATAAACCAGTTAATGGGTGCAGGGGGGAGGGAGAGACAAGGACAGACAGATTCACCACACAACAAAGCACCCAAGCAGACCTTCAGAGAAGAACTTGATTAAATTACCACCCGGCATGTAAGTAAAAGTATCAATGAGTAAATTAACAGAATTCAGTTCTACAGCTTTGAAGACTTCCAAGGACACTAACTTTTTGCCTAAGTGCACTTATGTTATGTCTTTAGTAGTCTATGGACAAAAAGAAACAATTAGAATATTATCCAGTGGGTAGTTTTAGACCAAAATAAAGAAGACTACTTCATTTTCTTTTACAGTTCAACCTCTGAAGAGAGGTCAGCCTCCAGGAAATCTACTTCCACCCAAACAGCAACAGAAAGGAACGCACAACAGCATCAGGCACAAACACCAGGACTGTGAAACACTCTGTGGATCAAGAAGTGTCACTGAATACTGAAAACATCTTCATGACTAACAGCTCCTGATTATCCCAAGGTTTAACATTCTGTAGCAATGAGTTTCAAAATTTACTGTGATCCAGAGAGGAGAAAAACTCTTGTCCATGAGACTATTTTTTTAAAAAATCAAATTGAAAACAAAAAAACCACCTACCTACCCACAGAGGCAATTCCCATACTGATCTTAGGATTTAGATTTCATTTAGTGCATTACCAATAACCCTGGAAATATTCAAAGGACCCCTTGTTTTACTGCTGTAAAAACCATCTGGTATGATATTCTGTGGTGTGAAATGGCCTCATAAATTGAAGTTCCTGTCCTGTGAAAAGCTGGGGAATGGAGACCTGAATCTATATATAAACTAAAATTTCCCTCTTTCCTTCAGTGCACTTATGCAAACTTTTAAAACAAAAAGACACTCAAACAATTTAAAAATAAACTCAAAATATTTACTATTACTTCAGGAAAATGAACACTCATTTGGCTGAAAATTTCCAGCCCTCCTTGCCCTCAAATGAGACTATGCCATATGCAACAGGCAGCATACAAGGAAAGAGGAACTAAAAGTAATTTCAGCCTTATCTCTGGATTTCTTTTTCTGTGTGTCTGGACTCACTACAGTTAATACACACTTGAACTGATTTTTGTAAACTAATAATAAACCTGTTTCATTAAAACTGTACATGAAATAGACCCCACATTCCTGACAGCAGCTCTCCAAGATAACTCAATCCACTTTATTAAAAGTGACTCACCTAGGGTTTAAGGGTGAGGTTGATCAGCTAGTGGGATAAATAACAGGATATGGGTGAGGAACCAGTGGGATGAACAACATTCAAGCAATGGAATGGTAGCAGGTATAGAAAACTACTTTTTTTTTCCCACAAAAATTTAAAAAAAAAAAAAGGCAAACGACAACATTTTGAAATAATCAGAGAGCAGAGACACAGTAAGCATGAAAAAACCAACCAAGTTACAGATAGATATTACAAACAACCATATTTCCACAGCCTAAATTTTTAAATTCTTTAAACAAAAAACAGGCAGCCATGCTACCAAATAACTACTTGAGGTCATAAACACAGGCTTAAAAATGTAATCTCTCAAAGTCTCACAAACAGAATACCTACAATACCTTACCTGACAACGCAAACTGACTTACCTCCAAAAGTCTGATATCCAAGATCATAAGCATCTCTTGTGAAGTCTTCATATATAACAACTGCACCACTTGTATCAACTTCAATTTCCTAATAAATTCAAATCCACAAATTAAAAAAGCCATATATTCTAAATCCAGAAAGGCAGTGTAATTTACATTATTTCCAATGATCTGTTACTTGCTAACTTTTAAATACGACAACAAAAGAAAGTGAATTATCTTGTGGAACTCCATGTACAAACACTTCTAGCTCTGCATTTCTCCAAAATGCCTTACTAAATCATTTTCACAATCAAAATAGTTTTCTATACAAATATTTTGACTTCCAATCCAGACTTTTACTTAGTTGAGAAGGTGTTAATACCCTCACTCGAAAAGAAGGGAAATGCCATTCCAGTCTTGCAACATTAAACCAGGATATATATAGACACATGCTTAGCTTACTAGTAACATTCTCACATAGTGTTGCAACTGATCTGTCTGGAAGGAAGGGACTAATCTTCCTATCCTAACAGAGAGTACCTTTTAACACTGACCCTTTTTTATTTACCCTCTCTCTTTGATGTGTCTTATGTCTTAGCCATTCCTTCTCACTTCTGTTTAGTGATCTACTTTGTACCCACCCAAGCAGGCCACAGCTGCATGAGCTCAAGCTGTCTACCTGTGGCAATACGAGAACTGTTCATATGAGAGCTCCCTTGTGCATTACACTAACAGGGAGGGTCTACAAATACACCTTAAAACTCACTTTCTAGGCTATCTGCACAAGGTGTATCTTTCACACAAAATCAACTGCCACCAAAATAAGACGGTTTTAGATAAAGTGAAAAAAACCCAAAATCATGTTCAGAAGACCTTATCTAGGTTTAATGTTCAATTTGGTAACTCCAGTTAATGAATTGTGTGTCTTCAGGAATACTATTCAAACTTCTCAAAGAATCAAAACATTTTCCAGTTCTGGGAATCCTTACCTCTACAGCAGAATCCTGGTAAGATGTCTTCATGTCTATTAACATAAAATGAGAAACAATGCAAAAGTGCTGTCACTGACAATTCATTTAAAGACAATAAGACATTTAGGAAAAAAAATCAGCTCGTTATGCAGGGAAGATTGTCGACATTTACAATTTCACATAGTTTAATAATACTGTTAAACGTAAAATCAGTTACCCTTAGAAATACAAACTAAACACTTTTAGAAGCAATCACCTATATCTAACACCAAAACAAGACTTTCAAGGTTGAAAGGACAACACAATTTTGAGGTATATTTTCATTCACACAATAGATACCAACTTCAAAGTTTCTGTTAGTTGTTACCCACTTTTTAGTTTTCAACTACATGATACTGCTTAGGTCTTTCAGTTCAAGTTTCAGAAACTGTAAAACTACTCAACATTTTCTTCCCCCTAATCTCAGAGCCACAGGACATGCTGCATTCTTGCAGGCACTATAGATTCCACTTCCTAAAGTAACCCAAATATTATGTATTGGTCTTTGGATCGTGGAAATCAGTGAGGGGGACAAAATTATAAATTAGAAGTGTTGTGCCTGAATGTAGCTTAGAAAGGAGAATGTACAAAAGTACTGAAAGAACTTGGATGTGCATTTTAGAGACCCTTTTCATAACAACCAAGCTGATGAGACCACCAATAAAGTTCCCTATACAAAAGGCAGAGCAGCATGTTCTATACAACCAGTTCCTGGAACTGGTACAGTACTCTTGACATTACAGTGAAGGGAACAGTTATGTAATACATAATAATGTAACCAGAATAACGACATCAAAACCAGAATTCATGCCTCAAAGTCTCTGCCAAGTCTGTGCATTTGCCTTGTAAACTATGAGTTACAGCAACTTTAAACTATTTTCACGGGTGATTTAAAACCAAACTACATAAAACACTGCACATAAAAATTACTAGGAAATCACAAGCATAAAAACTAAAATCTGTCTACTGTACACACTGTTCACAATATATAATACTCAAGTCTACATTCCCTCAAAGCGAGTACTTTATTCAAACCTCACTAGTGACTTTTTTCTCCAACTTTGACTGCAATATAAAAATTTAATATTAGAGTTGTAGAATATCTTTATAAAAATTAAAAAAACCAAGCATCACTAATACTGTTTGCATTTAGTTTATCTATCTCATTTACAATTCTTCTTATCATTAGAGCATTTCATTTACAAGTGGGAGGCATCTCTTTCTGCCTCTCATAAATTATTATGTAACAGTTTTTGCCATTTTTGCAGTTTCCCTCCTTTTCCCTCTCCTCTTCACCCACGCCTTATACTTTATTTTAACTGCACTGCAGTTGATGCTACTTTTTATATCCAAAGAATTTGGACAGCATGGCCCAGGCTCATGCAAGAGCACATTTTAGTATTTGTCAGGCATTGTCTCTTCAGACAACCTGAGCTCTGACATGATTTTTAGTGGTGAAAATTTGCCTGCAGGAAGTATCATCATGAAGTCTCAATGTGACAGTCTTTAATGGTACATATCTGAACACACCAAAATATTCAGTATCATCTAGCAAATTATCTTTGCTGTAGGAAAGTTAGACATGTAAATTCCTAAAATCCACTGTGGACTATTTGAAAGGTAGAAAACAAAGAATTACAAAACACTACATACAGCCCTCTTCCTGAATATTAAAATGAAGTAACTTCTAATGAATAAAAAAACCCCGTAATTTTAACTTAATTTTGACACTTGCTACTTACTAGGTGATTTTTTCTGGCTCAGCTTCAAAACAGGCTTTGTCATTTTGGGTTTCTTGATAAATGTCCCACCAGGTTTGTTATACGGCTGTGGTATCATTTTTCTTTTTATTCCTCTTGCAGCAACTGCTGCAGGACTGGGTTTGTTATGATAGTCAACGACAATTCCAGGTCTGTGCATTCCGCCAAAGTCTCCCATATGCTGAAAATTTGTGAAATCAAGAGGAAGGTATTAGTATATGAAAGCAATGTCAATAAAACAACTACTTGGTACAGTATGACTGTGCCTTAACTAAAATCTGTGTTCTAGAGCAAAATGCAGGAGGAAACTTAAGCTCCTGGTCTGATGTTTGTTTGTGCAATGGCTTTGTGGGTGTTTGTTGAGCAGAACTAATACTTGGGTATAAACTCTGTTTCTGCTTATTCAGAACCATTGTCCAGGCAATGAACATATCTGTCATATCTCAGCCTAACATCTTGGCTCCTCTCTTCAGATTCTCTAGATAATGAATTCCATCTCCCTCTGGGGAAAAATAATAAAAAAAAAAAAAACCACACCAAAAAAACCCAAAAAACCACAAAAAAAAAAAAAAAAAAAAAAAACCACCAAAAAAAACCACCAAAAAATCAGATCAAAAGAAAAAAAAAAAAAAGCTTTAACAAAAAAAAAAAAGCTTCCTTGCTTTGCATCTTACACAAAATGATAAAGTAGTGATCTGAAAACTGAGTAAAGGTTGCCCACTGTGGAATCCTGATTAATTGAAGGAAGCCCATTCTTTCTCTTATCTATCTTTCCACTGAATTCAATAAACCAGAATTTTTAAGTTGGGCCTGGAGAGAGTGATAAAAAAACAATGCAGCAATAGGAAAGAACATTCCATTGAAAGACTAAACCTTTCCACTATTTCTAAAATCATGTACAGTCATTTGTGGATACTTGTATATGAAAGTTACCTCTCTGAAGACACAGAATAAATGAGTAATCTGAAGAGGGGATATTTTCAAGTGCTAACATACTTCTTACTATTAACTTAATTAC
The DNA here is from genome assembly GCF_022539315.1 of Serinus canaria. Classification (NCBI taxonomy): domain Eukaryota; kingdom Metazoa; phylum Chordata; class Aves; order Passeriformes; family Fringillidae; genus Serinus; species Serinus canaria. Next base: position 15,623,394 of record NC_066322.1, on the reverse strand, counting down.
TTGATTAATAAGGGCAGAAGAGAGCCCACAGACTGGATGAGTGACTTGGATAAGCAGAAATACATCTCTTTCCATGAGAAGAGAATTAGTATTACACTGTCAAAAGAACATAAAAATAGCTTCAAAACCTTTAAGGAAAGCATTACTTTTTTAAAGCAGATTTTAAATGACAGACAGAATGTACCAACACAGGCACTTTCCATAATCAGAAGTCCATGCACAAGATCTCCATGTTAATTTATTTAGCTGAGATAGCTACAGACTGCCTAGCATGTACATTTACATCAGACAGAAATTTAACATGAACTACACACTGAATAATTTTAAGTTCAGGTTTTTTTAAACAGACAATCTACCTATTAAAGGTGCAATGCATTTTACATATGGTAAGTAGTCTAGCCTTTACATTCTCCTTTATAACATAAAAGACTAAAAGGATAAATTTCAAAAGCAAATTAAAAAAGAACTCAGTTGTAACTCTGCACAAAGCTTTCAGATCCAAATGAGTTCTGAAAGAACAGCAAAAGGTTCAAGAATGTAACATTTTCAGTTTCACAAGCAGAGAAATGAAGATTAGAATCTTTTTCTCATACCATGCTACATGCTAGCTAACAGCCATGTGCAAATCTGAGCTAAAAGTTGAATATGGCAACTACAATACTCAAGAATGCTGCAAAGTAGACTTTCTGGAACAAAACCACCACGCATCTTAAGCATATAAAAGACCCAGTAAAAAATAATTTTCCTCTACACTTCAAGCTGTGTAATTTAAACTTAAAGAATCACTTCCCAAAGAAATAGAGCACGCTCAGGAATTTTAAAAGGTAAGTTACACCTAGAGGCACAGGCAGAAAGGTGTTCACTGAATATTTCGTGCTTAAAAATAAAAATCAAAATTGGGATTATAAAACCAAGACAAAGGGACACCATCAACCTAAAGTTAGTATTTCTGTCAGGTTTGGGGTTTTTTAATTCTCTTCTGCTGTATTTTTTTTTCCCTAGTGATCCCCTTAATGCTTAACATTAAGCATTACTTCCTCAAACTGATCAATCTTTTGCATACAGTTAATCATGCTGTTTCTAGGACATATACTTTTTATATCCCATACTGGAAAGGAATCCACTGAGAATCACTTAGAACTTCAGTCTTCAAAACGAATACAAGTAAGAGGACCAGGCATACTGTGTGGAAATTAATTTCAGTTCTGTGAAAGGACTTGATTTCAGGTTGATGATGCCCCTTTAACCATGCTTTAACCCTGAGAAAGAGTCACTGTAACTGCTAGCCACTCACCTTTGCCATTTCCTCCCCATCACCCTTCCAATAAACAAGTCAGAATAAGAATTAAGTTTAAAAGAAGACTTGATGTTTGATAAAACATGTACTCCACATATTAAAGAATTAGCTCAACTTTTCCCTTTACATGAACCAAAAACTGCTCTAGCGTTCACAACCTGGGTTTTATTTTTTGCTTATACATTGCACCTTTAACCTACTCAAAACTTCAAAAGACTTTGAATTCAACTTTCACAATATTCAAATATTTCCCCACCAGCAGCAGAGATGCTAGTGTTTACAAGGAAAAATGAAAGTCCTTTTAATCCCTTTTAGACCAAACCTACTACTTTTATCTTCACCTTTCAAACAAAAGGAGAGATTTAACAAACCTTATCAACTAGTCTATTACTCATTTCTTTCAGCAGAAAGAGGGACTGGGTTCTACTTGAAGACAGCTTCAAAGGGATAAACAACATTGTCAACCACGATCGTTTGCTTGAACAAAACCCCCACACTGTACTGCACAGTGCATTCATTTTAAAGCAGTGGTCTTGAAAGGGTTTAAAAGAGTGTCTAGTGAAAAGAATCTGAAAAGATTCTGTACTTACTCCTCGGCCTCGGCCTCTGCCTGTTGATGGTCCTCCAAAAGCATCATAGTTTCTGCTTCCAAATCCACTTTCAGGATAAGCAGGCGTTCCTCTCCCCCGAGAGCCTACAGGTGCAGGCTTCATATGGGGTGAAGAAAAACTGCTGTAGGAAGAGTAACTCTCTCTTCCTCTGTCCTCCATAAACCCAGGCCTCAATTTTGAACGGGAGTAAGGTGCTTCCCAGCTAGACCCGCCCTGGTTTCTACCTCCGAAAGAGTCAAGGCTATTCCGGTAGGAGTTGTCAAATCGACCACCATAACTACCTCCGAAGCGGCTTTGTTCGGGTTCATTATAACCATAGCCAGATCTGTACAGATCTCGCCCACCCAGAGAAGACCCGGAGTCGTAAGACTCATAAGGTCCAAACCTGGAAAAGTTGCACAGTGAGGAGAAAAAAAAGTAAGCTTACTAATGTTATACATTTCAAAAGACAAGTTATCAGTTGACATTTATCAACTAAAATCAATTCATTACTATACTGATCTGTACAGTTGTGTTATTGTTTAATCTTGATTAGGGCTGGGCAATTCACACTATGACCAGACAGAAAGCTATCTGAGCCATTTTTGCTACAAACAATTCTAAAGTTCAGTATACCTGAACTTTGTTTACTTAAATTTCCAGCAACATTTATTACTACAACATTATTGGAGCCCAGCCCTAGTCTCACAAAAAGAAATCACCTACAGACATTCAAAGCCTAGTCAAACTCCCCTTTCTTCAAAATCATACCCTCACAGTCTAACAGTTAAACAGCAGTTAAGAGGCAGCTTAGTTCTGAACTGAGAAAAAAAAAAAGAAAAAAAAAAGTTTTGGCTTTTTTAGTGGTACAGTTGTGAGTTCCAAGTATCCCACAGTTCTCACTGTAAAGGAAAAATACATATGCTCTTCTGTTCACATTTTTTCTTGCTGAAATTTTTTTTTCCCTATAAAATTCAGTCTCACATCAAAGAAGTTCATGGTCTTCAGTGTATCCAGCTTTCACTTGCAGACCATTAGGTCTAGCAACTCAAGACTTTGAAAGTCTCCCCAACGCATGCACAGCGGACACAAAAAGAGTCCCTGGAATTTCAGAGTAAAGCAAAAGGAGCTACAATCTTCAGCTATTTATCAAGAGTTTGCTTTGCCTGGGACATGGGCAGTGTCAGGCTAGAAATCAATATCTGTAACTGCTTGGAAGGGAAACACATTAGTGTCCCTGCAGGGTTATAACAGGGTGATTGAGCAGCTGGGAAAGACAATCCCCTAATTGATAAAATACAACCTACAAGAGACTCAACTTACTAACTGTATCTACAGTAAACTGAATGCCTTCATTTTAAAATCTGTTCATCACAGAAGACTCAAAGACACAGAGAAAATGACACTAGAAAAAGTCCATGCATAACAGGTTACATAGCAAGAGACACTTTGGTGTCCAAGTAGTCATTCAACCTCCATCATATGCAGATTACTATATGGTAGGTACGGCTCATTCCTCAGTCTCTGCTCAGACTTGCAAATCAATATTAATGTTCATTATTAAACAAGTTATACTTAACTAAATGCTTAATAGAACCAAGCAGCAAGACACAACACTTCTCCAGCCTCCCTCTTTAGTATTGTCCTTGCCCAGTGGCACCACAGTGACTACAGACAGGAACCACACAGTAATCTGGCAGCAGCCAGACAAAAATTCAAGGATGCACACAAGAAAACCATCAGATTATCTACGTTTTCTTCACATTTTATTGCCTCCAAGATAGAATCACTACTCTGAAATGCATGCTTCTTTGAATGCAATTTTAAGACCTAAATCAAATCAGCTGCTCCCTATTGTTTTCATCTGAAAGAGCAAATAGTACCCTAGCATTAAATACACAACTTTCAGACCACTGCATCAGAATTTTTAGTTTTAGAATATTCCATCAAACAAGGCAGCCCAGAACATGCACACAGTTTCAAGTGTAATCAGTACCTTCCAATGGAATAATCTGGACATGACTTTCAGATTCAATACCAAGACCACTTGAGCACTGCACATTTAAACCAAAGGACACATACCCTAAATGTTCCTTGAAAACGGAATGTTGATAGATTCAGTCTAAGACACTAAAGCAATTAGGTCTAGTCCGCTATGTCAGAAATGGTGTGTCAGGCCAATCAGCTGCAAATTGCTCAACAATACTGAAAAAAAACCTTTGCTATTTTCATTAAGACGCACTGTTCCGCTGTCAAACTTTCCCACAAAAATGCTGATTATTACAAGAATCTAGCACTTACAGTTTAGTATTTGCCAGTATTTATCAAACATGAAGACTTAAAATGAAAGTGTTCATACAAAATCATAACAACATGCCTCAGGAACACTTAAGTTAGAAGAATGATTTAAACGTAAATTGGATTTGATCGATTCTTGGGACAACTGAAGGATTATTTTACCTGTTACCACCACCACCACCTCCTCCGCCTCCACCTCCATGACTCTCCATCCCATAGGATTGGTTAAGGTAAGAGTCCATGGATCGTGGGCCACCATAGCCTCCATGCCCATAATCCCGGTCCATGTCTAAAAAAAGAGCAGAAAAATGTTTATAAAGAAAGCAAGTGAGAATTCTTATTAAGTAATCTAGCTTAAATTCTTAAGTAAGAGGTTTACTCATTGCCACAGTGCTTACAAACAAAATACAAAACTGACAGTTGCAAACAAATTTTGACACTATGATTAGAGAAGCCACGTGTCTTTGTCATCATCTGAGCACCTCCTGACTGGAATAAAGTTCCTAATTTTTCCCAATAGCAAGTAACTCAGGATTATTGTTCCATCAGTTGGAATCATCATTAATTAAGAGAATTAAATTAAGATACCTGATGTAGAATATGTCTGAAGTTGTAGAGAATTAAGAACACTTCCAACCCTTTCATAATACAAAGAGCTCAGAGGCTCTCTCTATCCAATGCCCCAAGAAACCTTTATTCTCACTGAGACCCTGGGTCAAGGTTACAAGCTGTCATGCTGCAGTGCAGTCTCTGTATATAGGCTAGAGTCAAACAAAAGAATTTTCTGCCACCTAGCACAAACAAAAATCCACCCAAATCAGCACTGAGCCACAGCTCACTAACTGCGCTAAGGTGCTGGTATTTCACAGTCAAATTGATGTCACTTCATGACATCTCAGCATCTTGTAATAAAGTCTGGCAAAAGAACCAACTTCCTCCTCAGCACTGGAAGGTCTACATAAAAATTCTGGGCAAATAATCACTCAAATTCAAAGCACTAAAACAATGCTGCAGATCTGCATAACGATTATGATCCACTGTCTTCCTGTAATGTACACAATCTGCACACTTCACTGGCATTCTGGAGAACAAAACTACTACCCAGTACCAACCAACACCAAGGTTTGGGTAATACCAAGAAAACCTGGCAAGTCAAGATTCACAGAAAAAGTAACACAGAGAAGGAATGAACACAGGAAGGATAAAAATAAAACCAAGTAGCTGTTTACTCTGACAAGAGAGAGTATTTTATACATTTCAGCATCTCCACATGTTAACCACTGATTTTTCCAGGACAATTAGCTCTCCTGAAGTCATAAGAAGTTGTCCTATTTAAAGAAATACAGTAACTTTCTGTGCATATCATTTCATGAAAATAACTGTAGTGCTGAAAATACACTGAAAATACATATATAAATGTAATCCCATTTGTACCTAGTTCCTGTTAGCACCAAGTCATTGTAATTTATTTTCTTGTATCTGTCAACAATTAAAATTCTGCAAATTATATTAAGATGACTGTATCACTTTTACATAGATATTCTTAGCATGCCTGAACAGAGACTCCAACACATAACGATCTACTGCTAATTTTTATTCTAATGATGATAATGATATCATCTAAAAAATGACAGAATTTTTATTCTAATGATGATAATGATATCAGCTAAAAAATTAAAGATGATACTTCTGGGAAAAGAAAAAAAACTAGAAGTCACGCTGTACCTTTTCATATTCTGAACATATACTAAAGATTTAAAAACCAAAGCACTAAAAAACCTTTTCAAAATACTAATCATGTAGCACCACCCATGATCAACCTAAATTGCAAAAAGTTACAGAAAAAAAAACTGATGAGGCTTCTAATAAAAACATCTAATGCTCCTCTCTGGTTCTTCTGAATAATCTGCCACCTAATCTAGTACATTACCCTCAAGACTGTATACATAAAGATGCAGACCAGCAAAGAGAGAAGATAGTCAACAAAATGAACTGAGTTTCACAGAAATTAAGATTGACCATGGGATCATCTAATCTCAGATCCAGGTTGTTAGGTTTTTTAATACAGGACAACTAATCAAAAGACATACATTCTGAAAACTGACATACCTGACTTGAAAGTACCCAATAATTTACCTTAGTTTCACTGGCTCCCTATTATCTACAGGCCCTAAGATGGCACAAAATCAGTGAGGTTAATAGTTGAGAACTGAATCAAGTCATCCAACAAGGAAGAACACAACATTCTGTCAAGATCCTTGCCACTACAATGCAATTCTACCACAGCACAGGAAGTAGGGACCAATGTTATGCATATGCCAGCAGCTCAGTATTGGAAAAACACAAAAACTTTTATGTACAAAGAACTCTTCTAAAAAGAGGTTTTAAAAGCGTCATTTTGAAATATATTTTTAGTCTAAAGTTTTTAGCATGAAAGCAAACACTAAAATACGATTTACAATCACAAGATAACTTCTGACTTCCACACTTGCTCACCACTCCTTACTCAGTTCATGTTATATAACATCAGCAGTCTTGCTACAGAGCTAGGCCAGTCCCTAAATCCACAAACCCCTGCCTTCAGGACATCAGCATCATCTCCTTCCTACCAGTAAACAATTTATTCATCCCTTTCCAGACTCACTGCCCTGCATTTACCTACATTATAATATACTCACATTTGAAAATGGTTAACACGGGATACAAAAGGTACAAAGACATGAAGAGGGATGATCACTTGAATGGTTTACAGCAAGAAACTGGAGGGAGCAAATGAAATTTAAAAGTAACAAGCTAAAGAAGGATCCAACTCACTTTTCACAAAACAGACATAAAAGTCCCAGAACCAAGCAACAAGTAGTAAGTTACTAATGATTAACAGGGATTTAAGACAGAATCTAGATAAATCAATTGATAAGAAATTCAAAGCATGTCAAACACAGACTATGACTGGGAAAGTCCTCAAGCTGCAAACCAGTGAAGGCATATAAATATACCAAAGGAGTATTTGTACTATTTGTTCCATGCCTCCAAACACAGAGTGACATACAGGACATTGGTGAGGTAGGACAGACACTTTTGACCTGATCTACTGAAGGTGACCTTATAATCTCCTTCCAACTATTTCATTAACTGTTCCACACTGCTGATCAGTTAACCTATCATTCCATCCACTGCCCTCTTGGTTCAGTCATCAGCTGCAAACTTTGCCAAAGATTCCTACATTTTATACTTCATGCCCAGAGCATGACAAAGAAACTGCATTCAACTTAAGAAGTACAGTATTTCTTCAGGTATTAAACTTTCCTCTCAAAGTATGTTCTTCAGACAGGCTTTATCCTTAAAAGGGGGAAACATACAAGATAACAGTAAATATTCATTTAGATAAAAGAAAATAGAAAGGACCTTAGTGTAGTAACTAATTAATAATCACTGCCACCACCAGAAGATATAGAGAAGTTTCCTGTCTGTGCAAACTCAATGTGAAATTGTTTCACATGCAGAGAGAACATGTATTTAAGCATTAGAGAAAAAACACGAGGAACTGCATTCCAGGGTCTTAAACCAAAAATTCAAATGAACAGTAGTTCATTTAAGTTTAAATAGTAACTGCATATTAAAGAAACCTTTGAAGAAATATATCTGTGTATCTATGAAAACCAATTAAAAATAAATTAAAAAACAGTGGTCCATATTCGCTCTTAAAGCTTAAAAACAAGAGAGTGAACCTGTGAGATGAAGGCTTTATCAAAGCATCTGAAACAAAGAATTTATTAACCAAATAAATCAGGTTTTGACATCTGCAGCTTCTTGCAAAAATACCCTGAGGATCAATGAGCCATTGAACGTAAGTAGGGAAATAGTTCTTTACAAGTTCTTCTATCTGGTTTTTAACTTATCAGTTGCATTGAAAAGAGGGGAGAAGAGCAACATCAAAGGTGAAAATAATATATTATCTCTAAATTTAAAAAATTGAATACTAAAACACAAGTTTAATTTAAAAATTAAAATGTTAACGTATATGTATTTCTTCAGATTAATAAAAAAAAAAAAAGCCATATTTCGTGGAGAGTTCATTTAAGATAGCTGCAAAATACATCTCAATAGCCAGTAAAGAAAAAGCAAATTTTTCCAAAGGAAGAGAACTACAAAGTAAACAAACAGTAGGTAAGACTCAGAATCTCTTGGTACAAAAAACTCAATTTTAAAGAAAAATATTCAGAGCAGAGAACATTGAAATCATTCACAGCATAAAGAAATAATTTTAAACAGTGAGCTCCATGTGAAGCAGATGAAAAGGCTAAGAAAATGAAAAAGATCTTGCAAAATAAATGATAAATTAAAAAAGCTAAATTTTGACTACCAGAAGCTTAAGGGTCTGCTGTGCAACAGGAAGCAGTATTCTTTCCAGGCACATCACATTTTCATAACACCATGTCTAGGTTGTTAGCATCACAACCTTGTCATTAGGCCATCCTCCCTTCCAGACTAAAAGGACAATAGCTGCAGTAACTAAAATATTAACATGAATATTTAATAATATTTCTGCTAACAATAGTAGCAATTTATTCCAAGCAGCATGTCAACTCTGGGCTCAAGCTGAGCCGTCAGGAAGGGACAATGGTGCAATTACAGGAGTCAGCAGACATACAACTGAAAGTGCTTCCCACTGGCTGAAAGTTTCCAACAGGAAGAACCCTGCCAAGAGCCCAAATGAAAACTAGGCAAAGATGAGAACTCCCAGCATCTACCCTCTGCTGCCTGTCTACTGAACCCCACAAAACAGCCTTCAGTCCCCTGTATAGAACCTGGGTAAAACAATTTTTATGCATGCCTTGCTCATGTACATAGAATGTATAAACAGTCATGGTAAGTTTCAAGCTGCATACATCATGATTAAACATCTGTAATAACTACAAATAACACAAAGCTTAATTAACACAAAGAAAGCTATTATTACAGAGGTACATGAAAGGAACATTCTAATTGTACACTACACATTTGATTAGTTACTTCCCCTACAATGAGCCTGGATTCACTTTAATATTTGTGTCATCAGACCTCAGAAAAGCAAGTTCTGGTTAACAGTTACAGTGAATATTCCAGTAAGATACTTAAACTGGCACTTAAGAATAACAATTCATTCTAAAAATCAAGTGGATATTTAATTAGTACTCAATACAGAAGATGAAAACACGAGGCTATATATTTATTTATTCACTATTAATTTTGCTATGCAAAAAGATAAACGCAAAATAATACAATTGGGGGAAAAAGCTAAGACTCGAGAAATGTGTAACAAAAATTACTACACTACAATTAAAGATGTATCTAATTCAACGTGTTATTTCCATATAACAGCTAGCAATGGTGTCAAGCGAAGCAACAGCAAGCACTTACTTGACAGGATCTGTAAACGTAGCTTGGATACAGTATCAGCAAAGCTTTTATATTAAGATCCTTTTAACACTTGCTTGCATGCTGGCAAGAGATGTCAAAACATTTCTTGAGTCTTTTCTAAACTCATAACTTTAATCATCTTACCAAAGTATGTGCACTCCGTTTTGGTTTATCTACATAGTATTTTTGACAGTGCAAAAAAAAGAGATAGATTTTGGTCTTGGCTTTGCATATTTTTTCTATACTCCTTTCCAAAGTGTTAGTTAAAGTAAACTTTAGGGGGTCAAAAAGTAAATAAAACCCAAGCAGTTACAGGTTCTGGTTTATATAAAAAAGGAAAACATCCTTCTTTTCAACAAAAACAGCACTCTGTAAGAATATACTGGTTTAGGTAAAAAAAAAAAAGCATAATCTTAAGAAAAGTCTGTATTTCTACCCCACCCCCCCATCCCCACTCCTTTATCTCACAATTTTTCATTTGGAACGTGCAGTTCATGTTGACATGCCCAAGATGAAAATCAAGTCTCACTCCCAGACAGTTACAACTCCTCCAGAAAACAACATGAGCACTTAAACCATGTCACGCACTTTAAAAAACCCGTTTCCTTTTTTGCTTTTGTTAACACTGATCGTTCAGCCCCAACTCTTTTTACAGGTTAGACGTATTTATAGCTCATACCTGAGACTGACCCACTGGGCATGTTCACACCACAATGCATGGGGGTATCTGGGAATCTCCAATCTCTGTCTTCAGCTGGAGAGGATGGGTCAGTGAGAATGACTTAGTGCTTAGCAAGAGCTGGAGGGGAGAGACAGGGAGCCGCAACAAGAGGCGGCTCTCTCTCCTGTCGGATCTCCAGGCTCCTGACACGACCCCCTCAAAGAGCTCGCCCCGAGCTCCCCCCGGCTCTGCCCGCGCCCCCCACCCACCGCCGCCCCCTCGCCCCCCGCTCGCCCCGCGCCCCCAGGGCGCCTCGCCCCGCGGAGCGCCGCCCCCGCCCGCGCTGCCCGCCCGCCCGCACCGCCCCCGGGGAGGGCCCTCCTCCCGCGCAGCCCTCCCGCCGCCGGCCGCCGCCGCAGCTCCCCCAGCCCGGCAGTGGCGGCGGGGGAGGAGGACGAGGACGTGGGTGAGGGGGGGTCCGTCCTACGTGTAACAAAGCGGTCGCTGCCATTTTGAGTCACGGCCGGGACCTGCAGCGGCGGCCGGGCCCTGCCCTTGCAGCGGGGGAGCGCCCTCACCTTCCCCGTAGTCCATGGCGGCGGCGGCGAGCGCTGCTGGCGGGAAGGTGGCGGCGGCTCCGGCGGCTCCCAATGGCGCCTTCCACCACAACGAGGCGAGGCGGGATCCGCGCACTGCACGCACTGCCACGGCGCGCGGCGATTGGCTCCGTCGGCGCGTCACGTGACTGGGCCGGCCTGCAGGGAGCCCGGGCCCGGACCCGCCGCGCACGGCGCCGCGCACGGGGCCTGGCTCGGCCGGGTCACGAGGGAGGCTGCGCGGCGGCCATTTTGAGGCCTGGCAGCCGCCATTTTGTGTTCTGGCGGCGGGCCCTGTCATGCTTGAGGTCGCTGCAGGACGAGTGGCGAGACATCCACACCGTCACCCTCCCACACACGCCCCGCGGGCCCTGGTGAAGTAGTTCAGAGTACGTTCCGCAGCAGTCAGGCAGTGCCCTCGGTGGCACCCCTGCAGCTGCACAGGCCTGGGCATGAGGTGCCCCATCCATGGGCCCGGCCCAGTGTGAGCCGCTGCTGTGTTACGCAAACCAAGCGGCTTTGCGAATAAACTGTTTAAGAAATGCCCTCTGTGATGCCCCCTTTGTTGGACCTAACACCACCGGTTTACCTAAGAAAGAAATTCTTTACTGCATGGATTGTATCACGGTCAGGTGTGAGGTGATCCTGCCCTTGGGGGAGGTTGGGACTAGATGATCCCTAAGATCCTTTCCAACCCCTTAACATTCTATGATTCAGTGAATCTGTGATGCATCAGTCCCCAGGCAAAGCATTTTGTGTCTGTAACAGGCTACACTGTAACACTCAAAATGGCTGATGTTAAACACAGACTTCATTTGAGGTTAGTTGTAAGGTAACACTGTGCTCCTCTACGCAGCTTGAAGATTTGAAGAAACAGACTTCGCCCAGACACATGATCATGAAAAAAATCCTCAACGATCTGTGTTAGATCACATGAGGAGTATGCCACTCCTTAGAGTTTCTTAATGTTTTATACAACCCTGAAATAAACAAAAAGAAAGGGTGGAAAAGAAAAAAGGAAAATACATGAGACGGTAATGAGCAGATCTGGTACATAAAACCTGGGAGAATGTCTCTGAGGACAGGCTGTGGGTGAACTTTCAGGCTGTAAAAGCGAGCAAAGCCACTCTCTCATGGGGTTTGATTTTGCGGGGAATCAGGGCGTCCTTCAGTCTTGGGTGGCAGTAAGAGTTTCTCGCCATGCTCGAAGTGGTAAAAGCTCCACTGCAGGCACGCGTGATTTCATTCCCCGCGGCGGAGAGCGCTCGGGTCACCGGGAGCCGGCTCCCGGCCGGGTGCAGTTGCTCCGGCCGGGCTCTGGAGGGCAGCAGAGGCGAGCGCATGGCCCCGCTCCGGCAGCGCCGCCATCCCCGCCAGGGGAGCCGGCCTTCGGCTTCACCGCCGGCTGCTCGGCCAAAGGTACCGTGTGCTCGGGCAGAGCCATGGCTCCGGTGCTTGGTTGTGTCCTCCGTTCTCTGTTCCATGCATATGAGCTGGTAATGAGCTCCAAGGCAGTCGGCTTGGTGAGTCATGTGAGCAGTCCGGGAGACAAGTGCTGGGAGACCCTGGAAGGATGTTTCCCGATGCACTCGTCCTTAGAAGCAGGATCAGGCTGTGTGCTGCCTGCATGCATGCTGGGGGTCTCTAAAGACCAAGACTGAGAATGGGCAGAAGCAGGTCCACGTCACCTAACACTCCTCATTCCTAGGAAATTATCAAAAGACATATTTTTGTGAATCTCTCCACTATTCTCCTAAAGAACATCAATTCTGTGACTAATCATCAGCAGAATTACTCATTAGAGTATACTAGACTACCGAGGGTCATGGGGTTAAGCCTGTATAGTTTATCATGTTAAAAACCTGTTTTCAAAAAGTCAGAAGCAGCCCCTGAAGACATGAGTGATCATTGAAATCAGCAGTTTCATAGGGACTTCAGAAGGTTCTGAATTGGGCCCATGCACATCATGTCAAGACTATTTGAAATTTGTATGCAGTTCTCCAGTGTTCCTGTGAAAACTACTGCTGTCCTGTGTGTCCCTTTCACAGTCTGAAGAACTTATTGACAACAGAGATGGTTGTTATGGGGACAGGCATCTGGCAAAGAAATGTGCAAAAGAGAACACCTGATTATGAAAAATTTGGTTTCATACAGAAGAGGAAAATATAGCCCTGAAAACATAGAGGTTTATTTGGGCTTAATGTCCCACACCCAGAAGCTCAAGGAGAAGAAACTGGATCTGGGGGCAGATCAAGACTGCAGCAGGTATAACATACAATTTTTTGGATTTAATACAAACAGGTCAGCAAAAGCGTATTATTTTAGACTTAATTATGATCAATGGGCCACTGTTGGTTTCAGACTTTTAAAAACAAAGACTCCTTCTTTCCTCCCTGCAGGACTCCAAAAAGGAAAAAAATCTAAGCTAAGCAAAGTAAAACAAAATGGAGACATAAGAAGAGAAGGGGAACAGACCAGCATTGTACTTCATTTGTTCTCAATGATCAAAACATGAATGTTTCAGTTCAGTGTAAAATCTCCCTGTACAATTACATTCTGCTCTTGTATTCATGTTCTAGTGTTTCCTTGGGTTTGTTTTCTCAGTTTTTTGGGGGTTTTTTGTAGATTCTTCAGAGCAGTACAGGGATAAGAGAACAATGAGTGATTTTTTCCAAGAACAAGCAGCAGCACAGTTACTGTGAAATGCAGTTCTTCTGCAGCTCAGTATCGTGACTACCCACACCCCCTCCTCCTCTTCCCAACTACTGTGTTTTCCTCTGCCCTTCCTTTTAAAGCTTTGTCTAAAACGTGAAGAAATTCTGTCTAATAACTATCAATTGCTGCTAACAGTGGTTAGCAACCAGGTACCAACAATTGTGGAGGCCTAACACTAACACAGTTTAATTGCAGTGGAGTTGATTTACATCTCACTGAAAATAAGAGAGAGGGTTCTTCTGGCCTTTGATGGAAGCTGTCTATTAACCCTGTTCAGAGCAGGTGTGGCTGACATAATGTTTAAACCTACAGGAGTACCTCTCTCCAACAGCACCTCTCTCCATTAAAGCAGTGTTCACAGCATGGCTATATATATGTATGTGTGTATATATATTTAACGTGGATGTCCACTGACACTTGACATTTTCAGGAAGTAGCCTTCTTTGCATTTTAGGATGATGGAGAGTAGGGCAGGAACATGAAAATTACAGTGATTCTTTCTAGAATGTGAAATCTAATCCCCTTTGTTTCTTTTTAGATATTAACATTGAAGCAGATCCTTCCATCCCAGCTTCACAGAAGAACCATGGTAACCATCCAGAGCCACACTGATTTCAGGGCTCTTATGTCTGTCATCACAGCATAAATCAGAGCCATAATATGGATTTCCAAAGCTCAAATATGCTCTCTGAATGCATATATTGAGAACACAATCATAAAAGATACCCTAAAATTCAGCAGGAGGGAGTGGAAACATCCTAATGCAGAAACTAATCATATTCTCCTTTCCTCCCGGGAAAAAAAACCACTTAGAATATAGATTAAAAGTCAACCAAACTTAACAAACTTCTTTATGCAGCTCCTTTAGAGGAAAGACTGTAAGCCTCCAAATGTGCTGTAACAGAGGCCTGCAGGAGCTTGCACGCTGGCTGGTCCTGCTGTAGCCTCCTCAGCATCCCACCGGCAGCAGTGGGAGCTTACCAGAGACAGTCATTGCTGTAACTCTTGGGCCACAGTAGAACACTGAAGTTAGGGTAACAGAACCCATCTCAGGTTTTGGGTTGGTTTTTGGCATGCTTGCCATTAACTGGTTAGTTGGGAATAGAGATAGGCTATCAGATTCATTATGACACAGCCCTAGAGGAGAAAGGATCTTTGCAGAACAACTTTCTAATAATTGTCAAATTATTACTGAAGTGCTTTACTTTTCTTGAATGAAAATACAAAAAAAAATAGCAATTATGCTTATTGCCTTTTATATTTACAACGTGCTTTTAATTTGCACTCCTTGATATCCAGCTCTAGTTATTATCTAAGCACACAGAAAAGTGCTCTAAGAGGTGTGTGGGGCTCTGGCCGGGCTCTTTGCCCTGTAGCCTCCACACTGGGAGGCAGAGCTGCATAGGTGCCCTGAGCAGAGACAGAACTGGAGCTGTCATTGCTCTTTCCCTCTCAGTCAGCCCACTTATGCCCTGGATCATTTCTTTCAGTTCCTTATTATGTGCCCATTTTCTCCCATGTTAGAGATGCCTGTGGCATAACCCTTCCTAATTATCTCTTTCCTTAAAAAGAAAAAAAAGCCAAACAAGACAACAAACTAACACAAACATACATATTCATTGTCAGTATTTTTCAAACCTTCTGTATTGGTAATTCTGTATCAGAAAGAGCAAAAACCCAGTTCCTTTTCTTTCATGCTGCAGTAGGCTGGATATGGGTTTCCTACAGGAACTGTTCACAGAGGTACAAGACTGCCCATGTGCCTGTGCTTCCTTCCTCAAAACTGCCATGGAGTCACAGAGACTTTTAAAATACATTTTAAAAGGTGGGGGGCAGGGGACAAAAAAGGTTGAGTTTGTATATCTATTTATACTTGCAGGCCACTTCTGAGCCTTTGCTCTTGAGTTTTATTCTTGGACTTTTCAGTGTGACTGACCAGTATTTTCCCCCGTTTTTAATTTATAGTTTTTATTGTTACTTAAAGCTCAAGTTTTCATGCTGTCTTGAGTCAGACTGCAGAGGTGTACAGCAAACACTATTGCAAGACTTGTGATAGAATCACCACAATGTCAGCATATGATTTGACATCACATTTCACTTTTTTTTTTTCTGTGTTTCCAAAGTAGTTCATGCCAGGAACAATTTCCACATGGCCCAATACATCATGCTATGAGAGTGCTCAGCATTTTTTCCCTTAAATTGTGTTATGTTGGTGAGTATTACTGAAGGACTAGAAGGGTCTTTCTTATAGTGCAGGAAGAGAAAATTGCCCTGTGTTTTTGCTGGGTCTTTGATACATGTAACAGTTTATTTCCAGGTTACTGACATTTTATAGGGAACTGCTGCACAGTATTATGAAAACAAGGTACATATGCAAAACCCTTCAAAAACTGTAAGAGAAGAAAACAGCTAGAACTTCTTTCTCACGCTGTATTCATGCTTACTTCCCATGCACTTCAAGGATGACAGAAGTTTCAGCAAACCCTTTACTGTTCAAGGCTTATAAAACTTACATATGCTGCACAGGTTTCTGAATACAGATTTTTGTATGTAGTGCAACATGAAAATTTAATGCTGAAAATAATGATTCTCTGTGCTTCCCATTTGTTTTGCTTGGAATTAATGTACAGTGAGGAGCCTCACATACAAATATTGCAGTTTCTGTGAAGTGTCTGATGATTACACACTCTGTTAGTTCAATAATTGTGCTGGTAAACTCACTTTGGAGTCTTGGTCTGGAGACAGGATAGGTTTATTCACTGCAAAAAGTGGCTGCTGTGCCACCCTCCATGTGTCAGCAGCCAGGGCAGCAGCTCTCAGGGTGTCAGAGATATGAGTGCCTTGGCACCGACGGAGGTTTCACATCCCTCCAGCTCTTCCCTGGGAAAGAAACTTCTCTTTATGGTCTGAAAATGACTTGTGCCCCGGTAACTCTACCTGCTCTGCTCTGCAGTGCAGCTCTGCCTGCCAGGAGACAGCTGCTTCTGCTGAGGCCAAAGCAGCTCATCCAGAAAATGATAAAAGCATCTGCTCATTAGCAGCTTTTCCTTCTTCCTCCTCTTGCACTTCACTTGTTACTCTGGGTCTCAAGTCCTGGCATGAATGTAGAGATGCTTGACAGAGCCTGAGCATATTCATCAGTATCAGTACTGCAGTATCTGTCAACATTTCCCCCATAATATTTGAGAGCATTTTGAAAACAGTGCTGGCTGTCTCTCAAAAATCCTTGTGAAACATGGATTTCACTCAGCTCTGTGCTCCAGGGTCATATATTTGTTGGGCACGTGGTTCCAGTGAGATTCATCATCTGTAGTCCCAGAAACACTTTAAGAGCAGATAACCACAACTATAGATCTTAATGTGAATGGACAATATGATTTTTCTGCACAGATGCACAACTTCCCCCTTTTTGAGGGCTTTTGAAAATCTCATTCTTTCATACAGTTTGTGTGCAGTCACACAAATAGCTGAATCAGCACTCCTGAAGGGAATTTCTGAGAGAGGGCAGGAGTGAGTATTGTGGTGATGGGGGATTCAAAGGCAGTTTTTCTCACCTAATTTTGCTACCAAGGGACATGTACTGCTAGGTTAATGGATTCACCCCCTTCACTGCTGAGATTCCCCTGCACAAATCCCAGAAGTATTTTAGGTAGCTCTGGGAGGGAACTGTGAAGATTTGTATTTTTACCTTCTAAGTGGTGTACATTAAGTATTCTGTGACAGAAAGGTCAGATCAGGATTCAAACAAAAAAGAGACACATACACTCCTGCCTCCTGTCAATGATTCTCACCGAGGTCAGTTGTGCCTGTCTGGGCACAACTGACCTGGGTTTTGTTATGGGCTCTGAACCAGATCTAACCTGTGGCTGAGATGCACCTCTCTTCCTTTTTCTTCCTCCTTTCACAGTAATGACTTCAGCAACTACAGGCAAACTAACAGCTACAGTGTGAGGGATATCTGTTTATGTATTTTTCTGTGAGAGGCAATAATCAAATGCAGACATATACATCTAACATAAAGTTAGGCCCAGAGACCCAGAACACCAGGGTTAGTGCTCCACGAAGCAATGGGCTTGCCTTGCCTCCCGCAGCATTCCTGCACACAAAATACCCAGTTTTGGAAATGTACATACCGTGGGCAAAGGCTCACACTGGCCCCAGGCACTCTGGCTGCTCAGCCCACGCCCACAAGCACAGGCCAGTTCAGGCTCCCTGTGGGGCAGAGTCCATGTGGGAGTTGGGAGTTGGCTGCCCCAGGAACTGATGCAGGCTAGGCTGGCCATAGCTTTATCCTTGTATTTCGTTCAAGGAATTCTTCCTGCATTGCACCAGTTCGGTGGAATTTGTATGCAGAGCAAAAGCTGCTCCACAACCACCTCAGAAAAGTGTGATTCATCAGATGGCATTTGAAAGGGACCATCCCAGTGTCTGTCCCCTGGAAAACCCCTGGATGTACCAGCAGAATTCTCTGGTGGCAGTGCTTCTGGAGGTGGAATCCTGTTCCGGTGGGCATTCCTAGCAGACACCCATACACTTATATTGTCTTTTCAGTGTATTACTAACAAACACTTTTAATATACTAATCCAGAACAGGCTTTCAGTATTACAGAAAAAAAAAAAGGAGTTTTGTGTTATTTCTGGAGGCTTATATAATTTTTTCCACTTTCTCCTTTCCTCTGGTCATCACATCCCTTTCCATAATTGCATTAAGATGTATAAACTCTCCAAGATATATACCAGGAGAAAGAGAGCAAAATCAGCAATAACAGAAAAAAACACCAAAATATCACTTTCCATCCAAGTTACACAAAAAAAATTAGCAAAATTCCTTGGCACCAGAAGCATGGGAAATCAGAGCCACCTACTAGCCAGTGAAGGTGGGGTTCCTGTGTGTACAGTCAGGGCTGTGCCAGCAATAGTAGGAGAGGTATTTTTACAGACATTTGAAGTAGAAAGTCTCAAGACCTTTGCTGACATCCATGTCACTGCAGGTTAAAGCAGTAAAAGGCAGCAGCACTGGAACTGTGCTGTGATCATACCCTGCCTTATCATGTAAGTTCAGCTCAAGAAAAAAGGCCAGAGATCTCCATGTGTATTTTAAAACACAGAAACCAAATCAACCTGTTGTTAAACATGGAACGCCTAGGAGACCAATTGTAGGATGTGGGGTTTTGGATTAAAACTTCATGTGTTCTTTGCCTGAGGATCTAAGTAAGAATAGGGAAAAAAGAAAATTAACATTGTTTATGAAGTCCTATAGCCCTGTCAGGTATGATTCCTTCAGCAAGTTAAAGAAATTTGTAAGGTGACCAAAACCAAGGCAGTTCCCAATCTGCTCAGGATTCCTCCAGCCTAATGAGGCTGTGCCAGAGCAACTATCTCTGCATGAACTCTCACCAGTTCCCTCCTGAAAGAAGACATACAAGCTATTAGTTTAAAGCTACTTTCCAGATGTTCTAAGTCACAAGAAAAGCAAAGCTATATATCAGCAACCATGGATATGGCATTGTCAATTCCAGCTCTTGGATTAAATCAATGCGCTCGCCATTCATGGGAATTGAATTGATGGGCTTGGATCTTTTCCCAGCAGGCCAGTGTCCTCTGCTCCGTGCCCCAGAATGAGTACACCATCTGGCTCTCCTCTTCAGCAAAACACACAGAGCAAAGCAAAGCAGTGACCTCCCTTCTGAGCTCTCTGTGTAGCTTTGGATCCAGGTGCCAGGGCAGGGCTGACCAGCCAAGTGCTCACTGCTATTTCCCTGGCTGAGCCAGATCAGCAAAGACAGGGGGACAACATAAAGATTGGACTTTCTTTTCAGCCCCAAGCATGTTTCTTTACTTGTAACTTGTGTAAATATTTATCCCCAAGTGGCACCTGAAGATCCACATTGTATACAGTGTATTTTCTCTTGGTATGCCTGGAAGAGTGAAAATCAATAAAACAAGGTTTCACTTGCAGGAGTGTGAAGCCACGGTCTATCCCCAATAAACCCGTACACAGTGCTTTACTACTTAGAGAACTGCACCAAAGTAAAAACACTGTAGGTACAAATCCTGATCCTAGAGCTTGTAAAAAGATACTTACAGAAGCTGAAGAACTGAGTTGTACAACCCTCGCAGCACTGAGCACTTGCCTGAGCATAACCAGCCCATTGAGAAGGCCTGGCACAGAAATGCTCCCCACAATTCAGTGGTTTCAGTAAAACAGCAAAATAGTTAATGAAGGATGGCAGCATTTCCAGAATGGCCCTGAATTTTAGAGCTTGGGTTTTTTCTGATAAAGTTAGAATAAATGTACAGTAACATCCTTTCAGGAAGAAAATGTTCCCCACATACTAATAGGAGGATGCAGTAGAATGGTTCCTTCAGATGAGAGGTTTTGCTCTAGATTTTATTAGGGAGGAAGAATTTAGCCAGAATTTTTCCTGTTCCAAATCAGCAGCAAAAAAAAAAAAAAAAAAAAAACCAAACCAAAAAAGAAAAAAAAAAAAAAAAGAAACCAAAACAAAACCCGTGGGGAAGAGAAAATAAAAACTGCAAATATTGTTGTCAAACTTTCAGCAGGTTGAAATCAGAGCTACCATGCACAATGGCTCAAGTCTGCAGTTTTCAAAAGAGGCATCTGGAAAAAAACAAGTTTCAATTAATTTAGAATGTGAAGCCAAAGGAATTCAGAACAAATATTTTGGTAAAAGAAAAAAGTCCTTCAATAGGGGTTAGAGCAGGAACAGTTCAGCCCTACCCCAGTTAGTGATGCAGCTCTGAGGAGCAACCCAGGTGTTTTAGGATTGTTTCACTGAAGTTCATTCAACGATATGCTTTGTATGACAGAGCTTCAGGAGGTGAGTGAAGAGGCAGAACAGCCCTGGGAACAGTCAGCACATTGAACTGCAGGACTTCTTTGCTTTCTGTGATGTGTTAGGACCAGTTCCAAACTCCTCATAATCATTGCATTAATCTTACAAGCTGTGCCTCACTTCAACGCTGCAACATTAGAAACAGGAAATTTCCATCCCCCTGGCCTTTGACAGCCACTTTGCCACTGCCTTTGTGCAAAATCTCATAGAAGGAAACAAGAGCTGCATCTCTAAATGGGCCTGCTCCAGGAGACAGTAAGTGTCTCTGTCTGCTCAGTCTGAAAAAACCTTTTCATTTTTAAATCAGCTCCAAAGAGCTCCGAAATGGTTGGCTCACTCTGCCCCAAGATCAGCACATCCCTCAGCACCCCCCAGCATGCAGGTGAGGTGGAGGAGCCCCACCTGGGCCCTTTTATGGACAGGCCTCTGGAGAGACAAAATCAGCAAAAGCCAGGAACCAGCCATCTATCCCTTCCTCTCCGTGTGTCAGACCAGAGGGACATGCCTGTCCTTAGTACAGATCAGGGACAATGGGGGCATCTGGCTGTCCCTTCTCCCCTCTGTGAGCAGGAGTAGAACTCAAATTTCCTCTGCCAGCAGTGACTGAAGTCCCATCCTTGTCTCCTGCACAGGAGCCCATGCTGGAGCCAGCCCTGGAAGGCCATACAAGCTCAGAACACTCGAGATGGAGCATCCTGCTAGAGCAGGGAGGAGAGGGGTCCTGCCAGGGAGGAGCCCCCAAACAGGGAGCATGTACCATTGTTTGGGTCTGTTTGTGTGACACAGTCAAAGCAGTATCTATCAAAGGCTGTGGGTTACACCAAGGAGTAAAGCTTCCCACCTCTGAGCAGGTGGTGCCTGTGTGCCCAGACGACACCGCTGGCTGGTCTGAAAAAAGCAAAATAAGTATGTACTCTGAAGGATGGACAAAGACAAGACAGAGAAGAACAGGGAATTTAGCTTTCCTGTCACAGAAAGTTATCTCAAGCAGCCTGTAATAAAAGTGTCATGATGGGGGAATTGAAGCCATGACTGAGGTTGGTGGCCATCCTGTGTGCCCTGCAGCATGAGCACGTTGTAGCTGTGGTGCCTCCTGATGGGAAGATGCTCTCCACCAGGGCATTTTGTGGGAGAACCTCCCTTCCTGACAGGAGTTGCTGCAGATCATAGGGAAATCAGGGCAAAAGCCAGGGCCTACCACAGCAGAGGTAGTTTCCATGCATTTGTTAATCTTCCCTTGAGTTCTCTCCCATGAATTTCCTTTGCATCCTCTTGAGACCAAGAAAACTTGTATCATCCCAAATATCCTGTAGCAAGGCATTTCACATTAAACCTCCTAAACAGCACCATGGCAAAATACTTTTGTACTAAAATGAGTGTTTAGAGTTGTTTTTCTTCCCCAGAATGTGTAATTCCCAGTTACTGACAGGAAGAGACACCCCTGCAGGCAGTGGGGCTGCTGGGGGCCAATGATCTTGGGGCTCAGGGCATTTTTAACCCAAGTCCCTGTAAACAGCCCAGCCCCACTACACATCACAGCATGAGGAATCCATCCCAGGCACCCCACCTGCTCCACTCTCATACAAGGAGGAGCAGCAGCTCACACTGAGGCCCATCAGCTGTTAAGCACTGGAAATGCTGTGGCCAGCAGGATAACAAGTAGAGAACCAGCATCTACACACTTTTTTCCACATCACACAGGACTGACATAGTTTTATAATATCCAATGCCTAGTCCAATGTGCATCTGTGCATCCTTTAAGCTTATTTGAACTCAAATCTTGCACAGAGCTAATCACACCATCACCACCATTTTGCTAATAATAGCAGCAACCCTCCAGGCTGTCAGGAGCACTGACTGCTGCCTAACAAAACCACAGCAATGCCGCATCTCTGAGGTCTCTCCATTACCAGCCCCTTCTTACCCTGGTGAGGAGAGAGCAGCAGAATGCTCATTTTTGGACCCTCAGAGCCCCAGAAAGGCTGTTCAGTCTTTCACAAGCCCTGCTGTCTGCTGCTAGGTGTTCTGGGGCACTCAGCAGCTAGAAGGCCTGTTAAAGAATGTTAAAAGCATTTAATTAAACAAATCTATTCAGAGTTAAAGATGTTGCTAAGGTTGATCAATGCAAGAAGAAACACAAACAAAGATCCACAGGCACAAGGACCTGTACATAGGACAATAACCCTGCCTGCCTTCCTCTGAAATTACCTTTCTCAGTGGGTGTAATTCTTCTGTGGGGCAACTCCTTCAGAGACAGCCTGGCTAGAAGCATACCTGCTGTTCTGGGATAGATGTGGCCAAGAGTCACTCGACTTCCTGGCAGGGAGGAGAAAGGCAGGTTTCAAACTATGCTGTAGCTGCTGTCTACATGATTATTTTACAGTCTTTTAATTACTTCAGTAAAATGTTTTAATTAAGCCCTCTTCTGCAGAGTTCTAGTTCAAAACTGCAGCCTGTCAGCTTTACTGGTCCTAAACATAAAGAAGAGGTCCGTGAGAGGGGGGCATGCTAAAGGGACATCCTTGGTGCAATGCCTGTGTGGACTCCTGGAGCTGACCTCTGTCTTGCAGACATGACACTGAATCACTGGGGTTTCAGATCAGCAGCACCTGGGGAAAATACCCCTGCTCTGGGTGAAGGCTGAAATCTGTGGTGAGAGGAACATGCACTCAGGCACAGATAGCTCTGAAGGATTGAGGAACATTCCCAAGTACAGTTATTCATCCACACGAGTGCTGACTCGCAGGGACAGCGCCACTGCACACACACTCAACTTTGAAGCCAATTTACTTAAGGAGATTTTAGTACAAAGACAGCTAGAAACCTGTCTCATTCTCCTGGGTCAGATCATGCTGGCATTTTCTTAGGTCTCAAATACACAAACTGATACTGACAGTGAGCAATTTCTAAACCAGCTGGCCTTTGCTTTTTGTTAAGCACATTTCACAGTTTCAAAAGCTTGAAACCTGAGGCTCTGAAAGGCACCTGGTTTCCAGCTCTGCTGTGCATTACAGCCCTACAGACCTGGATACACACTTGAGTCCCCACTTGAATATCCCCACAAGAATATCCTGTGGATGTAAACATCCACAGGATAGTCTTGCAGCTAGTGTGGGAAGAGCTCTACCATAAAACTCTCATTATAGGTAATAGCCTGGAGGGCTTGGAGACCAACCACTGCCTTCAGATGTATCCCCTGGACCTCAGAGAAGCCAAACAGCAAACGAGGGCAGCAGACCCTGTGCAACATCCTGCCACTGCCTTGACCAGCCCCCAGACCAAAGGCACCTTGCAAATGGCCTCAGAATTCCCTTCCTGTGGAGGGCACCAGGAAGTCATGGCCAGATGGAGGGCTGGGCAAACCAGACCTTGGGTGGCACTGTCACTCCTGGGGAGAGTCCTTCTGGCTGTGTGTCCATCCTCAGGGTCAGGGCTCTTCACTGGGAGGCCTCAGCCCACGTCCCACATGCAACACTACTTTTACCAAACTTGTTAAACAGAGGATAGAGAGGAGAGAAACAGGAGTTACAAATTACTGAAGGAAGAGGTTTAACCCAGGGCAGAGAAAAATGAGAAAGGTGGAGAAAAAGCACTCACTGCAGAACAGGCTGTGACAACCATCAGGAGTTCTCTGCATCCTCCCTGAACAGGGTTAGAAACACACAGCCCAATTTCCAACAAAGATATGGGAGGCTCTTGAGACACAAAACTGCAGGAGCCATGGGGATGCCTGTGGAAATGGCAGTTTAAGGATGTTAGGGCAACCCCTTCCTTGGAGGGCTGCAGAAGAACGTGGTTCCCCCAGCACTTCCATGGAGCAGCCGGGAGTGGGAGGCTGGGGGAGCTCCCAGCCGGCTGTGGCAGAGCTCTGCCCCGGCCGGTATCGCCTGCCAGCCAGAGCAGGGACAGTCCCTCCACGGGGGAAGCTGCAGCTCCCAGATTAGGCTCTGGCCCTGCCAGTGCCGGGGCTTCCCTGCAGGGCAGGGCTGCAGCTCCGGGCAGGGCCCTGCTGGGAGAAGTGCCAACACGAGCTTATCACAGACACTGGCGCTGAGCAGGAGAGGAAGGAGAGCATGTAAGCAGCCAGCTGCACAGGCACCCTGAGGCCCTGCTCTGAGAGGCAGAGGGGACAGATATCAGGAAATAAAATAGAGAAAAATGGCAAAGTCGTGCAGTGCCCTGAGAATTTGAACTTGCCTCTAGGCAGGAGCACTTGTAACTTGCGTTCCAGATTTTACACTTATCTTTCTGAAACTTCTGAAATTTCAAGCCAGATGTGGGGTCTCTACCTCTTCTCAGGACCATTTATTTCCACTCATTCTGAATTTCCTCCTATTATCACAATCCCCATTTTTCAGAAACATTGCATGTTTCATTCAACAGGATTCCCTCTATTTTGTGGTTAAGGGCACATTCTTTCTTGTATGGCATCTCCCACAGATGCCTCAGGAAGAGTAAGGTAAATCTGGCTTCCCCAGAAGAGTGAACCCTCCATGGGGTGCTGGCAGCAGCCACAACACCCAGACCCTCTCCCACCTCAGCTCTGCCAGAGCACCTCCAGCAATCCCCTCTGGGGTAAGCCTGCCTTCCCCAGGCCAGCAACGTTGGCTCCAGAGTTGCTGCAGTGTGGTGTTAGAAAAAATGGTTTTAAAATCCATTTTTACAAACCACGTGAAGCAGCAACAATACCCAGAACTGGTTAGCAGAACAGCAACATGTCCATGCGTTTATTCCTAATGGTCTACACAACCCAGTCCTAACTTGAAATTTTATTGTTTATGGGCACAGCATGTTCATTTTATGGGAACAGACCTGCTCTGTGCTGGAAGACTTCCTGCAAGCAACTGTGGTGTTAATTTAGAAGATGGCTTTCTTCCCAAATAGTCATCATTAAACCAATAACCCTGTGTTACCTCCAGCATCAAGGGGCAATGTGCTGTTGGAGGCAAGACAGAACAAAGGTCCCAGTGATAGTAATTGCAAAAGGGCTTAGAGGCTGTTCTCTTCAGGAAAGGGAGAGAGATGCAGCTGGCCAAACTCCAGGGTGTGTGGTTTTAAAGATCCTCACTTGAGTTGTATTGTGTTGATATGCAGCATTACAGAGCTCCCACTTCTGCACCCATGCCTGGCTATGTTACAGGAACTATTTTCAGCATCTCAGCCAGAAACATCTCTCATGATTTTTATCATGGAACGAGTGCGTGTTTGTAATCAGCTTGGAAAATCTGTTTCTTAATTCTAAAGCCTCATTTTGCTACAGAAACAACTGTACTCAGTGACACAGCGTACCCTTCCTTGAGCAGCATGGGGAATGATTTGCTGTCCTGGGAAATTGGTAACAGCATAAACCCACAGGGTTTTGCAAGCTCAGTGTTTGATGCCTTTGGTTTAAGTGCTGAACACGCTGTATAAGCACAAGCAGCCAGCCTGAACTGGGAACTCTTCTGTAGTGCTGAAATGCCAACCATTTGGGTAACGCTGTAAGCTAATCATTAGTTTGTGCAGTCATTTCATCAATTCACAGAGGGAGGCAAGGCATTAATGCCAGGATCAAAATCACTACAGAATTAGTCTCAAATCTTTCAAATTTGGTAATCGTAAGGATCAACTTGCATGTTCCTACAGCAAACTTGCTCAAGAAACTTTATTTAAATGCCTTCATAAAATGTCATTCTGAAAAAACAAAGCACCCAGGCTTTGCAAGGGCAAGGACATCAGTCTCTAGGCTAAGACAAGGCAGACCAGTCATGGATGCACTGCACTGTGGTTGGCCCTACTGTCACTGGAGAACAGAACTGTTTGCGCTCTATCTGTAACTGAACTGATGCAAGCTGTCCCTCAGGGCTTTTCTCAAAGGAATCCTAAACTTCAGTCTGCCCAAACTGCTCGGGATGCAACACATCCACATAGTCTGTTTGTCTGTACTTCTGCAAGCTAATAGGTCAATATATTTCTAACCATTTTGTTTGGCTTAAACAGAGTATTAGCAGTTCTCTTGCTGTGTTTCTTCAACACAGAAATGACTAAGTAAACAGCTTGCCTAGAGAGGGTAGAATTTCCATCACTGTCTAACCCATTCTAATATTGACAAACATCTGGCAGTAATGAGTTAGGGAACCTTATTTCTGCATGAGGCAGGGTGGCAGGCTTAAAGATATCCTGAGGTATCTTCCAGTCCTGCCCAGACTGATGATGATTTGCTGTCTAAATCAAATTGTGCTGGAATCACACATCAGAAACATCTTGACATGGCTCTGCTATGCAGCTAATGATAAGACTGCCTCTGCCTCTTGAATCTTCCTACATGACACAGTTTCTGCATGATTGTGTTTTTCACAATCATTCAAGCATTTTACCTCCCTCAACAAATCCACAGCTTACAGACAGGAAATGGTCAGCCTCCCTCCTTGCTCTGGACTGAAAAGCAGTGCCATGGTGGTTTGAGGCCATCTGTTGCTTAGAAAACAATCCCATCACACTGGTGACAGCTGCCCAGATGAGCTCCCCTCAGCCCAGCACCACTGTGCCCTGTGGCTCTGCTCCCCTCAGCTCACTGTGCCCTGTGGCTCTGCTATCAATACTGAGATCCCTCAGCAAATCTGAGACTTCAGTTCTCATGTTTAGCACCTCGCAGAGTCCCAACCCAAAGACCCAACAGAAGCCCCATTTGTCATGTTCACAACAAGCTGCAGCAGTTACACGTGGGACTGTCAGGGTTCCTGCTCAAATCCCTATCTGGAGAACCGAGAAGTCTGAAAGCCAGATCCTGTAAGAAATGTGAATGACAGTCAACACCACAGGTGTAGAAGCACCTGCACTGTTCAACGTGACTTTAAGTAAAGGAATCACAATCCAATCCACTGCTTTCATGTAACCATACAGCGCTGATTTCTCTGCACATCCATGCAAACACATATACAGCTATTTCTGTAAGATTTTTATTAAAAATGCAGTCCACAAAGCAGACCCCCCTACTCAGACATGATGTACAGTGCCTGGGCACCCTGCTTTGCTACCAGAGAGGGCAGCTCAGGACTGCAAAGCCGTTTATGTAGAAGCAAAGAGCCTTTCACGAGTGTCAGCATCTTCCATTACACCAAGAGGCTTCATGCCTGCCCAGAAATGCCATCGTTCAGTTTCCATCTTTGGAAGCAGTTTCCAAAAGGTCAATTTATTGGAAAACTAAAGGATCTTCACCAAAACAAGTTACAGTGGCAGAAGCAAACAGAATGGGCAATTTCCTACTTCCTCTCATTTGAACAAACACAGGTTTTTCTTCCAGGGCCATACATGTGTTCTGCACAATTTGATAGCCACATAAAAACATTTAGGTAGGTAATTTAGATTGTGTACATGAAAAAAAATCCGAAGTACTGCATTCTAGATAGAAACATTCTAGAGCAGCAACTCATACCTCTTCATACTTCTTAGAATACAGGCAGCACAGAACAAGTTCAGCATGAGGTACTTGAAATCAGAGCTTTTACTATGCAAACACACTTTTCACCCATTAAAAAAATAGATTAGAGGAAGATATAAACATCTTATTTATTAAATCAAATAGAAATGCAAAATATATTTCACATGCCTTACATGGAAAAGAGATGAACTTCCAAGACTTTAAAGCAAAACTGTGTCAGTTGACACGCAGGAAACAGGAACATTAATAAACAGTCACAAAGAGGAGGAAGGACTGGGGGGAGGTGACATGGGGGTGCTGGGAAGGTCCTCCCCACTCTAAGAAAGATCTCTTAAAAACAAGAATGGAGTTTATGCTAAGCAAGCGTTAGAAGTATGTTAATTTTAACATACACTTATTTTGGAGGAAATTGTCTAAAGACGTACAGTTGGCTACTAACTAGTCAAAACAGTGGTCTAAGTTATGTATACCATACTCATTAAGTGGACATGGGTTTAATTTTTGAGTATACCATCGTCATATGAATTAGACATGGGTTTATTTTTTTAACATCAGTAGGGCCAGCAGGAGAATCAGAAACACCAAAAACACCTTTTAAAAACTAGATCAATACACAGCCACATTCTGTGCGACTCTGCTATTAAAAAAGGGGGGGAAAAGATTAAAAATAGAACTATTTTTCTAAATATTTTAATCATTTTGTCATCCTCCAACTCCTCCTCCCTCCTACACACAATTTCTTGGAAACTGAAATGACACTCAACAGCAAATACAAAGCATACGCCAATAGTATAGTCCACAGTTTTTCTAAAGAGTCAATAGTCCAGCAATTTTAAAGTGATCTATGTGCAAAAAATAAACAAATGAAAGAGTTTCTTAAAAAAAGAAAAATCTGCTGCAGCCTTAACTTCTACATAAAATAAAAGAATCTGAGGATTTGCACTAAGTTTCCCAGTGGAGAACAGATCAGTAACTCCAAGTACTCTACCTAACCTGTGACTTGGTGTTGCAAAACTGTCAACATCCCAAGTTTACTACCTGCTGGCAAGTGGAAAACAGACTGTATCCCCATGAGAAATAGGAAAACCACTATTCATAAACTGGTCTTCTGAGATACATAAACATGTGGTGCAGGTATGTATTCAGAGACTGCTACCTACAGCTGAGAACAGTCCTCCCAGCATGACTAACAGTAAATTATTAACAATAAAATATGCAAAACTTCTAAGAGCAGTATTTGAAATGTTCCTGCCTGCTCAATGCCTCTAGGCCTAAACTATCCGCTCGTTAATAGTGGTGTAAGTCAGGGCAGCTCTGGTGAAGTTACAGTCGAAATCACTGTGCATGAGGATTTCTGTGTGAGAAGAACAGTCCCTTGCACTACAGACTAGTTCAGTCCTGACCACACTACAATAGGGAATTGTGTTTAAACCATGAGTAATCATGCAATCATCTCCCAGCATAGTACTTCTTTTCTGCACACACGGAATGTAAATGACTGAGATTTACAACTGATGATTTTGCAGATTTAATGGATTATATTTCTCTAAAGGTTCTGGCAATGCAAACTCAGTTAAAAAAACACCACCAAAAAGGCCAAAAAAAAACCAAAACAAAACCAACAAAAACCAAACCCAAGCTCACTGCTGTCTGCTGTTTTCTTTATTGGATGACTTATCTGGCACACAGTTAGGATTTCTAACAGTGAGTAAGTCTTCAAAGACATCAGATTAGTTGGGCTGGGTATGGTAAAGTCCAGGTGCGGAAGACACCACAATAGAGGATAAAGCTCAATCATGGTTGAGTGAAAAAGCAGATGTCATGTCTGTTATTAGTCTAGTAAATGGAGATGACGCCCCACATCCTTAGCGAGGGCGGTGAAACAGAACAATCACCAACTCATAAAACGCCTTGAATTTTCCAGATAAAAACTCAGAAGAGGAAAACATGAACAGTAAAGTCACTTGGTGTTTAATGGCTTTCAAAGTCACCTTCCAAAAGAGCTCAAACATCAAAACTATCTCCAACTTGAAAGCCACATGGCAATAGTCTCCCTTTTGCCACCCACTGCTGCATGGGACAGAGGAGCATTGTGGAGGCTGAGGGGGGACCAGCTGCAGGAAGGTGACCAGCCTTTGCCAGGGTGAAGGACTAGCACACAGGACCAGAGAAAGAATCTCACCCAAAAACACGAGGCCTTGAGGAGAATGAAGGCAAACACACTTGGCCTAATGCAAAACACAGAAGTACTGCAGCGTGTCCAGAGAAGAGCAGTGGAGCTGGAGAAGGGTCTGGAACACAAGTCCTGTTAGGACTGGCTGAGGGAGCTGGGGGTGTTGAGCCTGGAGAAAATGAGGCACAGGAGGGACCCTTATAGCTCCCTACAACTACCTGAAAGGACGGTGAGGTGGAGGTCAGTCTTTTCTCCCAGGTAACAAGCAATAGCACAAAAAGACACAAGCTGTGCTAAGACAGAACATTAGGAAATTTTTGTCACTGAAAGAGTGGTCAAACATTGGAATGGGCTGCCCAGGGAAGTGGTGGAATCACCATCCCCAGAGGCATTCAACAAAAGCACAGACATGGTGATTAGGGACATGGAGGACCTGGCAGTGTTAGGTTAATGGTTGGACTCGATGGTCTTACAGGTCTTTGCCAACCTAAATGATTCTATGAAACCACATGCCTTAATGCAGGAAAATGGTGGTTCTGGTGCAGCTCAAATCACAGCCAAACTGGTTTTATTTGCCAAGGATAGGTAAACTCTAACAACACAATTCAACCTGTGTTTCAAGTGCTGTTAGGCCCATACCACATACAACATTTAGCCTTGGTCTGTCTCCCCATAAAATGCACTAAAGTAAAACCAGACCTTAAGGAATAACTTGCATAGTAAGAAAAGGTCATCAATTTAATCATTTACTTTAAGCAGGCAAGCAAATTTGTAAACATTCAAAAGCGGCAGCATCCAAGTTACAAACAATTTAAGGAAAAAAGAATTGAGATTATTAAGGTTCTTTATCCTCTTGAAAATTTTGGAAATGAACTTTTAAAACACTGCAAACATTGAACACTCAGTTGCACTTCTAATCCTGCTAGTAATTCTGCCTTCCGAGGAATTCTGCTTTCTAAAACACATGATCTCACAGTTGCCATACTTTTTATCGTTTGCCATTTGGAAGTCAGCTACCAGAGCAATTCACCTCAGTCTAAATCCCATTAGGAAAGGGAATGCCTGTGTCTTGATTTAACACCTCTTTAACTTCTGAGGGTAAAGTGTCAAAGAGGTGATCTTCCACTACGAGCCCACTTTTCCTGAGAAGCTGACACTGCCCCAGTGTAGCTGGCAGACGGTCCAAGCAGTTTCCCTTCAGTTCCAGGTAAGTCAGCTGCAACAGCTGACTTACTTTATCTGGGATTGAGGTAATACAGTTTTGTCCCAGACTCAAAGTCCTCAATTTAACACATTTAAACAACTGTTTTGGCAAAACGTCGACTTTGTTTCCTGTGATGTGAAAATGCTGAAGATTTTGAAGCAAACCTATTTCCACTGGAATCACCGCAATTGAGTTGTAGCTTACATCCAAACACCGAAGTTTCTGTAAACTGAACACTGCGGCAGGTAAGGTTTCAAGTTTGTTATTGGAGAGGTAAAGAGACTCCAAATTCTTTATGTGAGTAATGGATGAAGGAATGCTGACTATTTTATTGTGCCACAGCTTTAAACAAGTCAATCTTTTTAGATGCTGGAAACTGATAATTTCTTCAATTGTGCGTATGCTATTTGACTTTAAATCCAGTTCCTGTAAGTTAGAGAGACTGAAGATGGCATGGGGAATTCTCTCCAGTTCACAGTTCTGCAGTTCCAACTCTGCAACATTTGTCATTTTCTTAAGGCTATTGAGTACCACAAGCTTAGTGCCATCATTATGAATGACTAGTTTTGTCAGATGTGGTGCTACATCTGTGATATTGGGGGGAATTTTGGTCAAATTGCTTTTCACGTGGAGAATTTTAAGGTGTCTCAACTCTCTAAGAGATTCAAGCCCTATCATTTTATTATTTTCAGAGTTCAAATTGCCTATCAAATACAATTCACGGAGGGTTTTGAGCAAATACACCCACGCAGGAATTTCTGCAACATCTGTGAATTTCACATGAAGGCATCTCAAGTGGTCCCGAAGGAAGCTGAAGGCAGTCTGCTCGACCTTCGCAGGGCAGTGGTACAGATGAAGCTCCTGAAGATTTGTCATCTGGGAAATTTTGGCTGTAATTTTCGCTTCAGGAATCAGCTCCAGTTTCAACACATCCAGATCTGTCAGATCAAACACTGCATCGGGGACTCCTGACAGCATGAAGAGATGCAGCTCCTGCTTGTCCTGGGCATTGCGGGAGACGTGTTGCCGAAGCTTTTCGTAAGTCCATTCATGGTTCAAACTAATCCCGCGCAGTTTGTTCTCGCTTACCTCCGACAAAAAGACACCAAATCGCTTCGAATACAGCTGGTCATACTGATCCACCATGTGCAAGAGAAACGCAAAATCATTTTTGACATCTGGGATATCGCTGAAGCTGCTCTCTTCTCTGACCTTCTCAAAAGAGTATTCTTTTAAAGGTATCCGGAACAGCCAGAAGAGCGTGTAAAGGCAGATAAAACCATAGACACAGATGAGGGAAATGTAGCTGATAAGCAGCTTCTTCAACATATAAGCCATGTTGTGTGTACATTCAAACTGTGTGTAGCCAATCAGGTGTTCCACCTTCGGGTTGCAGATGTGTTCGAAACTGATGGTGTTGACAAAGTTTGCGGTATAGCAGAGAATAAATATGAACTTGACAGTCTTGATGACAGTCTGGCCAACATAGAGCTTGTAAATCAGATCGCTGTCTTCCACATGAGCCCGGAACTTCCGGACTTTCTCAAACAGCGCCTTGGCTTGTTCTCCATCTTTCTTATCTAAAATTGTGACACTGGGAATCTCGATCATTGGCTTGTCGGCTGAAAATTTGAAGCCAGATTTGGTTATCATGGGAGTACTAGCACTTGGGCTTCCTTCATCACTGCTAGTGGAAACATACTTGGGCAGGGACTGGGCACCAGTTAACCTTTGTTTGTTCTCCTCAGAGTCCTCACATGCCGTTTCAGACAACGCTTTTGTAGTCCAAGGAGACTCAAAGCACTTTCCCAATATAGACACAAAATGCTCAATTTTTGAGCAAGTCTTGGGATACTTGAACCAAAAATTACTACTGACTATCAAAATAATAGTATGGATGAGAACAAGATAGGGAAAATACTTTGAGTACCAAGGAAGAGCCAAATGATAGCACATCTGGTTAATAAATACATATTGCTGAAAATCCAAATTTGTTTTACGGCCTGAGGAATCTTTCTGCTCCTTCTTCAGCTCTTGGTCTGATTCAGTGCGTGGATACTGAGAAGAGGTAGCTCTGCTCAGAGGAATGTCAGGTGTTACAGTAGGGGCAAAGGAAACAGTTCTCATTGATGCTTCTTCTTGACCAGTGGTTGTTTCAACAGTGGTGAAGTCAGCCTTCCCTGCTGTATCAGGCTGCACTCTTGAATTTACAGTAGACTGCAGAACTGGCAAACAGACCACCTGGTCTTTTGTCAGCTGCATGGTTCCAGCAAAAATGGCGACCATCAACATAACAACAGCGAGATAATCCATAAATACATCCCACCATGGTTTCAAGATACGGTAAGTTGGCTGGATGTCACTGAGCGATGCAACTTCTGCAAGGGTAAACATTCCTACAAGAGAACAAAGACAAAATCACTGTTGTTGACTGAGGACATTAATTTTACCATTTAAAAACAATCCCAGCTTGACATAAAACCTCAGCAGGTTTAGCTTTTTATGTTTTGTTGCCTGTCACAGATTGTCCATCATTCCACTTAACTGTTTTTCCAGAACCAAAACAATGAAGTATTTTAGTAAAACAGAAGGCTTCTCACTTCAGGCCACACCATGTTTATGTATCTTTGCCACTTCACAGCACTGAAGCCTGCTCTGTGCAAGTGAAATATCTGAAAGGTATAATACTGCAGCTGATATATTAATAAAAGGAAGAGCAACAATAGACTACAGAGCACAACATCCAATTCTGTAAAAATGATTGCTTGAGTCTGAGCACAAAAAATCCAGTACTAACAGTATTTTGTAGTACCTTGCATTTAAAGAGAATAGCATTTCTCTAAATACTTTGCAGTCTGCTCATGACTTGGACAGCACATTTTAGGTCTTGTTACGTCATCAGCAAGGTCTCTCTTTTCATCTAGCACAACACAGTATCTTCCACTCCTTCCTACTGAGCATCCACATGCCTTATCAGATTGATTGGCTCCTTTCCCTTTTAAGTATCACTGCAGCACAAGTGAAAGCCTTCCAGCCACTATGCGAACATTTGGCACAATCCTTTTTAGTAAACTTGGATGTTTTAAAAGAAAAAACAGTTGGACGGGGACTTGAGCAACCTGATCTAGTGAGTGGCATGCCTGCCCAGGGCAGGAGTGTTGGAACTAGATGCTATTTTTAGGAACCTTCCCACCCAAACCTTTTATTCTAAGATTGGACCAAATATTGGTACTGTATACATTTTTCTCCCCAAGAACAAACCCCACAACTCTTTCTTAATATAATAGGGAAAACATTTTTTCAGATATTATCACATCCTAGTGATCACAGGAAGTCAGTTAGTACAGGTAGGATAGGAGCTGACTGCAAGGCTTTCACTTTGTCTTAAACATCTGCATGTGAGACAAAGCAGCAAACTGACCACGGGAGAATCCAAACCTCTCTGCAGCTTTAAGCAACTTGCTTTGCTTTTTGTTTTGCGAAAATATGGAGGAATCAACTTATCAGATTAAAAAAAAAATAATAAGCTTCCTGCACAAGCAGGATGTGGTAAAATCATCATTTTGCCTGCTGAACGTGTGACTCAAATTTGCCATTTCTAAAGAAAAATATCTAGCTTGTGTGCACACATGCAGCTGGGAAGGAGACAGTATGTACACTGTCCCACAGAGTCTGTCTCCCTTTGCTTGGGAGAACAGCTTACCAGAGCACAAGGAGATCAAAGCAGGCAGTAACAAGATGTGTTAGATTTATTATTTTTAACTTGTAGCAGAACAATTCATACAGACCTTCACCTTACACATCATAAAGGACAGTGTCAGACGCAACGTATATACAGGTTGATAATTTCATTATTTCCAGATAACAGACATTTCTACACAGAACTTAAATACCAACAATTGCCTGTATGGTAGAAGCCATGCACTAGCACCCCTCTTTCCCCACACCAGTACAAGCAGCTCCCACATCTCGGTCTGTGGGAAAGGCCAGCACTTGTCTTTACTACCACAGAGCTCATGATCAAAGTGTCTCCTCCAATGCAGAGAGATACCCAGCCCCTGCCCTCCCACACTCCTCCCAGAAGCTTTTACCAGTCTTGCATACCAAGTCTAGGATCTGGTGGAGACAGCCAGAGAGGAAAGGACTTTATCTCACTGCAGCACTCATCTCTGTGCTCTTGGCAAAGCTGCCAAAACTTAAAAGTTAGGGCTGAGTTTCTCAGGGAACCAGCAGAAGGAGCTTCCAGTTCTCACTTTCTTGGGCAAATGAATGTCAAATACTCCTCCCTCATTAGAAGTTTTCGAGGTCTTACAGTCCCTCCCAGCTCCACAAGGACCTCCTTCCTGACAGGTTCCTGAACCTGCCCCCAATACACCTGCCCAGGGCTGCAGCTCCTACACAAAGTGTAGGTTGGTGAAGGACACCAACCAGTAACACACCCCAGCTATCAAAGCCTCGCAGTGCCTTACTTGGAAATTAGCTACAAACTCCCATCTTTAATGTCTTCCAGTGCTCTACCTGCACCGAGTCACAGCATGGACTGGAGTTGCTACCTTGGACATTTAAACAATAACAGTGTGCACCTGATCAGCATTAGTCATTTGTGCTAATGTGAGCAGATTGATATAAAAGGACCCTCCTAACTCCTAGGGCCCAGCTGCCTGTCACCTGCCCAGAACAGGAGAACCACAAAGCAACAGCAGAGGTGACTTTTTCCCCCGAATAGATTTTTTTTCTTTCTACGATGCTCTCTGGAAGGCATCCTCTCCATCTCCACGCTGTTTTCACTGTGCTCTCACCTACCTTGGCTGCCACAAGAACTCCTTGCCCAGCAGGGGCGTTCAGCAGGAGAGCACCAAGCCAAGGCAGACAAGGACGAGTCCCGTGGGCCAGCCGTGCCCACGCAGCCACGCATGGTGCAGGAGAGCACCGTGGGGAAGGAGGGGAAGGAGGAACCAGCTCCCTGCCGGAGCAAACAGGGGTAGGTAGCTGCTACTGCCTGCTCCTCTGGGGCTAGCCTTTCTCTCAACTTTGCACTAGCTAATTATGTGGGAATTACTTCACTGCGGTTTGGGGCACGGCCTCCAGAATTCCTTTCACAGAAAGAAGGTGATTTTTTTCTTCTGCCATGAGAACACGTGGATAAAGCATGAAAACCCAGGCACTGCAGACATGACTGCTCTGAACAACTGAAATAATGGAAGAGAAATGACAGAGCGCAAAGTGGTTCCAGCTGAAGACTTATAACGAACAGCGATAAAAGCAAAAGTGATTAACAATCACCTCTACCAGACACAAAATCAGTCCCAAAAAGGTTAGGAGACACAACCCAGCCTGAGTAATCCTCTTTGTGAGGCTGTAGGCAGCATGGTGTAACAGGAGCTTTACACCAAGAAGTCCCACATTCAGTGTTCTGAACGCATCTTTTCTTTCAAGTTACTGATACTCAGAGAAGAGCTCCTGTTTTGGCAGAGATTAGCAGTCATAAAACAAAAAACTCCTCTGTGGCACTACTAACACTGTCTCATAAAAGACCTTTTTCTAGCTAGCAAAAATCAGTTCTGAGAGCTGAAAACAGATTTGTCTCCTTACTTGTCCAAAATGTTTCGTGTTCTGAGTCTTAAAAAACAAAATGAAAAACTATAAACCTACACACAGTATAAGACACATTCTGACAGGGTGCAAATAAATTTGGTATTTTTTCTCTTAAATCCATCATAACATGTATTGGTGTTTGATTTTACTAAACTAATAACCACAGACGTTAACTTTTATTATATTTCTGCACACACTTAGAAATCAAACAATTAGGAGGCATTCAGAACAAGAGGACTGTACAGTATGGTAATGGGTTTGGATTCTCTTTATTCCTTTTGAATTTAAACTATTCAAAGCTTTTGAAACCTACTGTCTGGAACATTACTTAGAGTAGGTGGAGAGTATTTTCACTGCTAATTTTCAACTCCTTTTAAGAGTGACAAATTGGGCTTTGAGTTTCATTGTAAGTTACAGTGATAACCCTGTAAGGAAGTAAGGGAAAAAGAAAGAAAAAACAAAGATACAAATGTCAGTCTGTGTCTGGCAGGCAGAGCCTGCAAGACCCTGCCATAGATGGTCTCCCCTCAAAACCAGTCATGGCATGCTCTACTCACAACCCCAATGCAGAAAATGTCTGCAAGCAGATGGGTCAAACTAGAGGAACAGAGTCCTGGGCAGTTGAAATGTTAAAATACCTGATTTCTCATGTGAAAACACACACTTCTTTCAGCCCTTTTCAGGGCTTACAAGGCACCAAACGGACGGACCTGGAGGGCCAGCAGAACATGGGGCTTTGACATACCCAAGATTCAAAGAGATCCACACTAGAAAAGTGATATTTTTGAAGAGAAATTCTCATTTCCAATATGGAATATCAGGATAGACTCCTTTTTGAAATAGCACATTTTTGTTTAGTTTAAATAAGCATAGATTTTAATTCAAAGATATTGCAGTATGATCCTTAGGGCTGCACAGCTACATAAAGGCTTTAATTTTAACAAATAACATTTTTTCCTCCCAAACCCTGTCTCCAGGTCTGTTACATGGATGACATTCTAGGATATTATCAACTTCTTTTAGCTCCATCTATCACCTCTAGCTATCTCCTGGGTGTATTCTTTCACTGGAAACAAACAAAAATTTTTTAGTCTAAATAAATGCAACTGTTTAAGCACAGCTGTTTCTTGCTACCTTCTAAGATTTTAGGTGGAAAAACCTGTAGTTCTGAAAGTAGTGCAGAAGTGTGATTTGGGGCTCTAGAATTAAACCTTAGTTTATTTTGCACTTATACAAGTTACAGTGAAACTGGAATATAAGAGAAAAAAATTAACAATGACAATAGAATTGTCATAGGTCCACATCAAATCAGCAAGGGTAGCAACAAATTTAATAAATCATTCTTCTTAACAATTATAATTTCTTTAGTCTTAAAACAAAAGCTGTAATAGAAAGAGGTCAGAATGCGATTAGCCCGGTGAATTTCTGACACATTTCAGACTATAAATGCTGAAATACAAACTGGACATATTTGGGATATTTCCTAAGAAACTGCTCTAGCTTAAATACAGAAGTTAGCAGAAAAGGAAGCAGCAGATTGGTATGCCACTAATGTTTATTTACATCCTACTTCTTCCTGTACTTACAGATAAAAACTGTCTGGCCCTGGCCCTCCTGTCTTAAAAGCATATTTAAAGTTAAAGCAAATTCAAAGTCAGAACAAACAAATAAAAGGAGAAGTGTAGGACATGATACACTCATTTACTCTCAGGTTCCCAAGACTCCAAACAAGTCCACTTTGTTTCAGGAAACAAAAAGATTCTTGAATCCGCCTTGCTACTGCATCTGGTAAAGAATTTCCTAAAAAAACCTCAACATTTCTAGCTAAAAAGTGCTACCATGAACAAAATTGCTTTCTCCCTTCCCACAGGAAATTAAGGAGAAGAAAAGTTTTCCCATAACTAAAAGGCTTTGCTAGCTTGTTTTTGATCAAGTGACCATAAATTTAAATTTATTTCCACTGTATATTTTGTTGTCTCTTTCCACTAACCATTTCTACTTCTGCAATATCCTATTAAAGCAGACTATTAGACCATAATGTGATAAGAACAGAATATGAGATTCCTGTTACGCAGGACCCTGCCAGTATTAATTGTTCCACGGACAACCTGCAAAGGTCAAAAAGATGGCACTATCCTTTTTTTCCTCCCTCTTTTTCTTCTCCACAGAACCAAGCACAAGGAGCCCCAAGACCCTTGCGAAATAATGCACAAAGACATACAGGAAAGTCTACAAATCAGGTGAGGCATTCTGAGCATCCAGACACATCCATATCTGCATTGGTTATTCAGTTTCTGA
Source organism: Serinus canaria (assembly GCF_022539315.1). NCBI lineage: Eukaryota > Metazoa > Chordata > Aves > Passeriformes > Fringillidae > Serinus > Serinus canaria. The sequence goes on along the minus strand of NC_066322.1, from coordinate 15,584,290 downwards.
GATGAGAAGTCTAAAAGAAACAGAAGGTTTAACCACCAGCAGGCTCTGTGATTGAGTAATAGAGGGAAAGTGCAGGTGGGAATACTACAACTATCCCTAGCCCGGTCTGCAGCTCCTCATAGCTTGGCTAAGAGGACTTAGCTCTCTGCTGCTTTATTTCCCAAGGGATTATTGTGCTTTACTCTACCTGAGCCCACTCCAGCTACACAACGAGCTGAAGGTACATCTGGGACTACAGCTCCTCCTCTGAACCAGCCTGCAAACCAACCCCCAAAATTCAGCTAAGCACGGATTTGTGCGCTGAGTGCCTCTATTGCCTAAGAAGTCCAGGAAACATTTCACTGGAAGACACAACACAGGTGTTTTTGTAGTATTACTCTACTATAGGAAATTTTTTGGTGCTACTACAGTAATGGAAGGGATTGCAGAACATTAACACCAGGATGGGGCTTATGTCATCACATACTTCCTGATCCATGCTTTTATTTCTGGAAAATCAAAACCAGATTTAATATAAAAAAAAACTGCATAGAAAAAAATTTCCATTATTGCTTTCCACCCAATCAGAATGACAAGAATTCCCACTCACTGTTTCTTCCCTAAACACCTGAGAGCAACCAAATCTACCTATTTGAAATTAATCTGCAAGATATAGTTTGGTTTATTTTTGTATGGCTACCCTGTAATGGATGATGACTGGATAAGGAAAAGCCATGAACACAAAGCTGAAAGGATATTTCCTATAGAGAAAAACATTTCAACTAAAGAACAAAAGTTCTATAATAGCTTTTAATTAAATAATAACTCATACACTCATTGTTTGAGAAACAAAAGCAACCAAACAAAATCCCCCACATCTAAGCCATCTCCCCCATGCCACTGCCCAAACTGCACAGCTATAATTTTGGACTTTCCCTCTCTCTCTACATGTCTATATTTTTATATACATAATATATATAATCTCTAATATAGTCTGTAAATACATTCTCCAGTTAAGGTAGCATCACCTTGATGAACAACATGAATCTCACTGACAGTAACTTGCAAAACAAAAAATTATCAAAATCTTATTTCTCTTAGACTGCATAAAGAAATATTAGGGTTCAGCAAGTTGGAGACAAAAATTAGATGCTTTACATAATGTCAAATTAATACCATTTACAAGAATTAAATCTATAAAAAACACTTTTTTCTTTTTTTAAAATCTTCAAAAATGGGCTCTTTCAGGTTGTGTAACGCTCTAACCTACTTTTAGATGCCGCTATTTAAGTGTTTACACTGAATCTTCCTTGTTTACCAGTTCTTTGAAGGTCTAGTGCCATACACCACTCCTACACAAATGGTTTTGTAATCAATGTGATATTTAAAAAAAGCAGTATTAGCAGCCATTATTTCCCTAACAATAAACTGTCAAATCTTACCTCATTCTTGCCTTGCTGTAAATGACCGGAAAGGTCTGTTTAAAGATGACTGTCAAAACAGGAGCCGTTTTTACATTTCTGAGTAGTTCCCCAAAGCATCCAATGATTATTAACACAATTAGCTCTGTATTTGCTGCACGCAAATTCTGTGTCTACAGAGCACAGAAAATTAATAACTTCTCACTTTGCCTAGTGCAGTACTACTGAGCATGCTCTTATAAAAGAGCTGCTTTGACAAGAAGTGCTAGCTTCAGGTTTTATTGACATTTATCCCCAGGCTTCAGAGTGCAGAGCAGGTGCCCAGTATACCTCAGAAAGCTCAGGGAGACCCAAAGCTGGATGTTCAGCAACACCACTCCATCCTTGCTTCTCACAGGTTAGCAGGGTCAGAGACCATGAAGGGCAGCAGAGAACAGATGGGAGAAGCAAACAAGACTTGAGAGAGTGGTCCTCTCTGGTAAAGAGATCAGGATTAGATGTGTACCAGCTGAAGTCAGTTAACCACATGTGATTTTACAGTTACAAAACAAACCACCTAGCAAGGCAACATCCAAGAAACCAGAAGAGGTGGCTAATGAGACACCAGCAGGGTGTATACTCAATTTAAGATGCTCTTCATACCTGTAAGCAACAGTCCATGAATGCACAGGCATTTCAGGGGCACAGCTGCCAGAACCAAAATCCTGCAGCAGACTGGCAAGGACCTGGCACAGAAAGGCAGAGAATATGCCTTGGATGTACCCTGCACATGCACTCCCATCCTTACACTGCTGCTGCAGCCCCTCTTATTTATGCAATGCCAATTCATCCTCCTTTTATCTGAGGCAGAACATTCCCAGCGATCAAAGTGATCAAAGTCGCAGAGCCTCGGCTGAGTAACCAAACCTGCTACAGCATTTTCTGTTTCACCTGGCCGGAGAGAAAAGACAGTGAGCAGACACTTTGTAACTCATTTCACAGAATTCCCAAAACAGCCAGACCAGTAATATTGAAAAGACAGCCCAACTTGTGTGTGCAGGAGTCCCAGTTTAACACCAAGCACTTTTACTCAAGTGCAGACACAACTGAAGCACATTTAATCTGCACTGGCATGGATGTACAATGCAATCAGAAGGTACACCATCCAATAAACTAACAGCTGCTTGAGCTCAAGTGTAAATATTTAATCCTTTTGCCATTTCTAAATCTGCTGTTCCCCTAACTTTTAGGCCATGAGGTTTCTGCAGTGTTTTCATGACCACTATCAGAAGTAGAGGAACACACAGTAAACATCTGGCACTTCTACTAACCAGAGCACTTTGGGAATTTATCAAGTTGCAAAAGCAAGCTGCACCAAAATAAAAGCACATCTGGTAACTCTTGTCCCTAGAGGCTGCTTTTTATCATTAAAAATAACCCAGCAATACAATTAAAAATAAATTTAAAGGATTGGAAGAGGAAAAAAGTAAAAAAAATATAACAAACTTTTATTTCCTTTTTAGTTTAGAAATCTGAAAAATAGAACAGTTAAAAATGGTTTACATCCAAGTTATTCAAATTTCCTCTTACATAAATAAATCCACATGGCTATAAAGCTTGTTACATGAAATTGCTTTATCTCAGAGACAGCACTCAAACTCATGCAAGTCCTCTGAAAAATACTCCTCTCTGATGCACAGCCACACACACTGCCAGTCTGTCTCCTCCTTCCAAATTCACTTAGAACTAGGGCAACTTCAAAGTGGTAAGAAATTGAACCTGACATACATGGAGCTGATAGTTTGGTGATCTTGAGCCAAAGAATGTAAAGACACAAATCTTATTACAGAATATATTAGTAGCTCTAACTACACACCCTAAATGTACCTGAAGAATAAGGAGGAATGCCTATCAAACAGAAGGAAACGTGTTGCTGAAGTTCACTTTACTGCAGATTTTAATAGCCCCTCTTCAGAGCAAAATGAAGTCTCCTTAGTACCTTAGCTCACGGTACTAAAGTTTTACCTTACTTAATTTCTAAACTGCATTCCCATCCATAGAAGCAGGTTTACTGAGTAACTGAAGTAAATGATTTTCAACGAATACTTTCTCCTTCCTTTTACTTCAATGGACATGTGAGCAACCTTGAACTGAACACTTACAGCATCCTCATGGAAATCCAGAGCCAAGAACAGACAAAAAGTTCCTTTAACTAAAGAACAGGCTCCATTGTTCCCTATCTTAGCCGGTTCATCTCTTCAGCCTGCAAACACAGTGACTCTCACTGGGTTACATGTTGAACAGGAGTTTCATAAAGATTTGCACACATACAAGCTACTGTATTTTCAAATATCTGCAGTGGCACTTTCATTATATCAATTAGCTAAAAGCAAACTAGGAAAGGTCATACTTAAATTAAAAACTTAAACAAATGACACATAAGCATCCACACAAATAAGTGCCCAGTGACACAAGAAGCTACATGTAAACACAAGCCTCCTACTCACACATCAGAGTTCCTGTTTCTGCCAAGAGCTCCTCTGTAGCAAGAGCAGTAGGAAGGTGCATTAAATGCAGCTGAGAATCAGGATATGAAAAAAACACACTCAAAGTCCATCTTTCCTTTTACCCACTCTGCTGCTTTGATGAAAAAATTAAAATGCTAGTTTACATCTCAACAAATAAGCTGCACCCTCAATTTTCAAATACACAGTCTCTCCACTCTCTATGGGACAACAGTTTAACTTTGTTCCTACTTAAATGTCACACAGCTTCTTTGATCCCCAGGGAGAAGGGGATACTTCCTCACTCAAGCCAAGGTCCAGCTGTAAAGCCCTGTCACAGAAACTACTGGAGGTACCAGCCAAGCAGCCCCTGCCACCCCCCAGCACATTGTCTGCCCCAACCAGGGCAGGCAGCACACAGCTCACAGCCTGCTGCCAACCCTACCTGCTCTTTATCACGCACAGAGATCTTCTACACCTCAGACATCCTGCCAGATGGGTAACAAGGATGACTTCTCACATAAAACTCTGATCAGCAGATGAAGGATGAGTTATTAATGTTACCACATTCCTGCCAAGCTTCCAATAGCTGAACCTCCAGTGGTTTCATGCCAGGAAAAATGCCTGCAGCTGAAGCAGCATTTATCCTCAAAGGGATTTATTTAAGTTTACTATAATTCTTTTTCCTCTTCTAAACTTAAGCTGCTTTCTGTAAGAGATAAGCTATTTGCTTAGTCCATCTAGTCCCATAATTGTTTGGTTCAGGGTGTGTACTTCAGTACTTTGACATAAAAAGAAATTGTGCTGCAACACATTTTTGGGGGCTCTTTTGAAATTTTGCTGATGAGTTCAGATCACCTCCTTCCTTTTTATGCTTTATTTTCTCAAAACATTGCCTTAAGACAAGAAAGAATGTTCCAAGACTTGCTGTCCTACCAGTAATTGCAGCATTCCTGCTCTAACAAGCAAGCTTTCAGCTCTCCAAAAACATTCAGTAAGGTTCCGTTGTATTGTTTGGTGCCATTCACCAGCACTAACAGATCCATACAACCTCCAATTTAAATATTTACTATTGCTATTATATTATGATTTGACTCAAATGCTCTAGCTGGAATTGTAACCTCTGCACTGAGGGCCCTCCAGCAGGGAGTGGGCAGACAACCCTTGCCCCTGAAGGCTCACAATCTAAAAGTGATTATTTGTTAGGCAATGATAAGCATTTGTGGCTGTAACATTCAAAGCAAAAAACCAAACTCCCTCAGGCTTCCAGAAAAAGATAAAAAAGCAGGATAACAGCCTGATTAAAGTATAATCAAATTTAACATTTTAATGCACTGCAATCTTTGAGAAGGCTTAACATTATGTCCCGATAAATTCCTTTACAATTACAGCATTCCTATACACTTAGCTATACTCCGTCCCACTGGTTTGAAGATGATGCTATCTCAAAAGTAAGGCACTAAATGTAATAGCTCTTGAAACCTACCTTTCCAGTGAAATGGACAATGAAGCTTTCCTTCCCAGTCAAATTCATCTTAAAATAGATAATGAAGCTGAGTGTACACTTTAAGTAAAATAAAAATACAGAAAGGAGACATTTACTCAATCCCATTTACAGACGATACCACTCCTGCTCCAGCACTCATGACTTTTCCATGATTACTCCACGCTTCCACACACACTTGCAATAAAGTTTTCAGCAGGCACCTTCACCCATGGACCATGTCACTGTCTGACTTTTACAGCCAACATCTGCTTGGATGGTGACATTGGAAAATCAGTGCAGAGGCAGCTTTTTTATTTGTCAGGCAGCTTCCCCTTATCCCAGGTGCTCTCCATTTGAACTCGTTTTAGCAAGTTTCACATCACTTAAGGGTAGCACAATAGCTGCTCCCCAGCTGCCACAGAAATAAAAACAGAGTGCCTTCTAACTGGGGGAAAACAAAACAATCAGGTTTTGTTGTTGCTGCTGTAAGCAATTTTCACATCCTTCAGCAGGCCCCAGCCAGGTCCCCAGGAGATTTCTGTGCAAGCATGAATAACCAGCAAGGCAAGTTCAGGACACAGCACTACATCATACTGACCAGAAAAAGGGTCCTTACCTTCTAAATCACCTTCTAGCCCTTCCACCAACATGCCAAGATCTCAAAAAAAAGTGGAAATGGAACGTCTGAGCTTGTGCAAGTACATCAGTGATTTCAGCACCCTGGCTCTCATTGTGACTTCCATCAAGCATAATGCAAGGCTTTCAGAAAGAGGTGCAATCCAGCCCTCTGACTGCCCTGGTGTCCTGAGCAGAACAAGAACCTGTCTCAAGGCAAACTCTTAACAACACGTGCAGCAGTATTTCCATAGGCATGTGTGATGGACTAGGCATCACCTATGCACAAAGCAGGGACAATGGAGCAAAAGAGTTTCTGTCTTGTAACACCACCAGAAAACACCAGTTTGGTGAGGTGGTGGTGGTGAGAGAGTGAACAACTACAGGGTTCTCCTCCCAGGCATGCAGAGATCTCCAGGCACTCACAGTGATCAGGTGGCAGGGGCCTGCAAACACCCCTCCCAGAACTGGGCAGCCTGGCCACATCCTGCAACTACCAGGGACAGCAGGGATTATTTCAGCTCTTGGTTTGCATTTCAGGTTGTTGACTCAACACAAAATAAAACACAAAATGGCCACAATTTCCCACACAGTGACCTGTATCATGTTATAGCTGAACACAAGTCATCTTCCATACAGACCTATGTGTAAGCCTGACTAGCATTATTTTCACAAGGATATAGTCAAGAACATTAGGACAACTAGCCAACCACTTTATTTACATTTTCTTGTTATCTCATCACACACTTGGACAACTGCCTGCGTATGTGGGTGTACAGCAATAATATACATATGACTACATATCCATCAGCCATCAGCCAAGAGTTTAGGATTTGTCATGGCCAGACTGAAACCATCCATTTAAGATAAAGTTTTGTAACAGCTTGTCTTTGACCAAGAGTTCTGCCTGCACAATCATGCCTGAAGTACATTTTTTTTAAAATAACAAAAATTTTATCAAGACCCAGAACTCAGCTATAGTTTTTGTTCCCTTTTAGACTAAACAGCAATTCTAATCTCAGTTTCAAGTTCCTCAAAGGCTAAAAGAAAAACCCTTTCTCTTTGATATAAAACCATGAAGCAACTTCGGATCAACGAAAATTTAAGTAAATTATTCCTTTAAGTCTGCACTGGTTTTAATTTCCCAAGAACATATTTGCTTTAGAAAGCCAGATGAAGTACTGCTCTCTACCCCCATCACAAAGCTTGGGACATCCACACAGAGCACCAACTGACCTAGGAGGTAAGACCCAAAATGGTGACTCTAAAAAGGCAGGTGATGTGCTACTGCTGCGAGCTCCAAATTCTTGCATATGGACACAGCCATGTCCATGCTCACTGTGACAAAGCCCTGGATCACAATACCAAATCTGAATCCTTGCTCACCACACATAAGCAGGCACTGTTGTTGCAGCCTAGTCTTGAAACTTGGCTAATAGCTTATTGTGCTGCCTGTTCTGCTGTGAGTGGCAGAGCTCCTGTTGGGTTAAAGCATTCTGTATGAGACAGAGCACTATGACAATCCTTCTCTTGACTCAGCAGGGACACTCTGTCTCATTGTGCCAAGCCTCAGATGCCACTCACTACCTTCCACAATACTTGAATTGGATGTTCCATCCCCTTGCATCTGCAGCTCCTGTGTCTTGGTCAGTTTCTTCAAATTGACAAAACAAACAAACAAAAAATGATTTTTTTTTTACTTAGACTCTGCTAGAACTTGATATTTATAGTGCATAAAAGGTTCAATTCCCTAATCTATTGCAAAGCCTTACTGCATTATATAGTGCGTCATCCTGTTTCAAAAGGATTACGGCCCAAAAATTCCATTGAATTGCATCAGATTTCATACAGCAGAGTGTTTGAGGAAGGCAGAGTTTCAAGACTGACCAGTTATGAAGAGGAAGAACTTTAAGTTTCTGCCATGGGCTAGAAATCGGAATAAATCTTTTATTCTCTACATTAGCAACACTTTGACTTCAGGATAATCACAAAGTAAAGTCATCCTAAAAAAAGTTTTCAAGTATTGGCAGTGTGTTGGAATTATTCCTGACCATGCATCTCTACTATGAAAAGTGACTGAACAAATGTATTATTGAAAGATACAAAGTACTGGGGTATTTTGGTATTTCCATGCAGGTGTGCAATTCGCAAATAAAGCCATTTCTCTCCAGTTACTGAAACTCTTCATTTGGCAGTTTAGCCAAGTTTTCCACACACAGTTGGTCTGGGTACAGCGCTTCTTAGTGCTCTGCACAGAGTCGCTGAAGCCAGCCATATTCACTGCTCCTTGCTCTGTCAAATTACGAGAAGCAAGATGTAAATAAAGTTTTACTTCTACCCCTAAAGCGGGGAGAAACAACTGACTGTATGGAATGAGTAATCATGAAGTGGTTTAAAACAGAAACAAAATCACCATCAAAAATTAAAAGTCATGGAAGTAAAGGCCAAGAGGATTAGACTACAAGATCTCAAGTTACATAAATAAGAGCAATAAGGCTATTATGACTCATTTATTAGAGAATCTTTATTGCCTTCAGTTTGCAAAAAAATAATGTGACGATGGCACCACTTGAAATTAACTTACATAAAATGATTTCTTGCCTCTAAGTTGCTGTTTGTGAATAGCCTGCAATTTGAACAGAGATCTCAATGAATCTTCAGTCTAACACAGTCTCAAAATCAGAAGTTTTTTAGCAATGAGCAAAAGCATAATCATATTAACATAAAATATTCAACTTTTCCCAGTGAGACTTGCACTTGAGCTTTTTAATTACAAGGTCTACACCTCTATCATCCAAGGCAAGGATCAGCAAGGAGCAATCAACCACATCGCAACACCACAGCCAGCTACTGTAGCTTTCTCCAGTCCTCCTCTGGGTCATCTGTCACTGTCAAAGCCACAAGACACTACAGGGCTGATCCTCCACCTCCTAGAGAAGGTCTCCCTGCCAACTGTAACACCATCTCACCAACCACTTCCGGGCAAACTACTACTTCTTAGTAATTCGAAGTCACTGAAAACCCACAGGACATAAAATTATAAATTCCTATAACCGTGCCAAAACCCAACATGGCCAAAACACAGCAGCAAAGTATAGCTATTTCTCTGTAGATAAAAGCCAAGGGATTTCTAGTGTTTTATTTCCTCTAATGCACAAAACCTAAATGCCAGCAGCATGCTACTTGATAGAAGCCCAAAGACCACTTAAAAGTCTCCATTTTCAAGATGGCTTGGACGACATAACTTATTTCATTACCTTCCCCCCCTGAAAGTACAAAAGCAGCTTCAGTTTCCTCTATGATACCCTCTGACTCTTGGAACTCCTGTGGGTAGACAAGAGCAGCAAGAGTTATGAATACAGCTTGTACTTGGCATTAACTGAACATCTTTAATTTATGATTACAATTACAAAATGCACATATACACAAATGTGTCTTACAGATCAAGCCATCTTTCCACAGTCAGCAAATGATGCAATTTATTCAGTCATCACAGTCCAGATCAGACCAGTGACACTGTAAGACATCACACAAACAATACAATCGCATGTACTGAGGAACTACTGAAAACTCATTTAACAAATAAAAGCCATCTCGTAAAAACATCCCATGAGAGTCTTTTGCTGCAGTATATCATCTGTGTTTCAGACTCAGCATTCAAAAATATTTAGCTTTTCTACAACAAAGAATTTTACTTGTGTTGGAATGACTGCATGCAGGGAAAAATATGGTAGTCATACAAAAACCACAAAATACCACAATTCACTGTGTTTCTTGATGCAGCTCTTGAGAGCCAATTCATAGCATCTATAACTTCAACACTGTGTTCTCCTCTGTTCACAGGCCAGTATCCTTACTTGATTCTTTGCCAGATTAGTGCTACATTAAGCTAGAAGGGCAGCCTGTAGAGGTAGGACTGATGTGCTCCTTTTATCCTTGCAAAGAACTTCGAAGAAAGTCTGCTCACTGGTCCCCATTTTTGGGCCACAAATGGTGTGACACCAAAAGAACATTCCCATCTACAAGGACAGCAATGCTAAAGTGCTTCATCTTTTGAACCTACTCAAGTTTTAAAGCTTTAACTACCTCATCATTTTCCTCATGTTCTTGTTCTATAATCCTGCAGATTGCTTTCCACCAGGACTTGGGTGGTAGACAGACGTGGGTTGCAAGACCCGTGCAGAGCTGACCTTCTTTCTTTGATCACATACATGTGTTTCTGTGTGGACACAGTGACAAACACAGAGGAGCTCTCTGCTCTTCAAGTGACATCTCAAGAGCACACTGAGGCAAACACTGCTAACAGTGCTGAGCAGCTACCTCATGGCTTGGAAACCATCGAAGGGAAGCAACAGTGAAACAACCCTCACAGTCATTATGCCTGTACCAGCCTTCCCATCAATAGTTTCTGGCCACTTGTATTTACCAGATGCAACTGTCACACCAAATAAAGTTCTGGGTGTGCCTGTCTCACCTATATATAACCTTGGGAAGGGAAAAAAGGGAAAAGAAAAAAGTAATGAAGCTTACAGCATTTGTAACTCTTCATATAAGAACAAAGAGAAGCTTTCTCCAACACAAGTGTCAAGAGGTAATTAAAAAGGAAATTAGTGACTTTTGCCTGACAAAAACACAGCTAAGCCTTCTTTCCAAAACTTAAATCTCCTTGCTCCATTTCTCTCTCCACTTCTGATGGCATCAATCCTCAAAGACACTTCATTTTCCCTGCAGATTGATTACATTAATACAACAGAAAAATACTGTACAACTGTCATCAGTGAAAAGCTGAGTGTTCAAAAAGCAGTTTGCTACTCTGATCCATGCATATTCTGTTTGTGTATCAGCATGTATGCCCTGCAATCAGAGGCACAATGACACATTTTAGCACACAGGGTGCGTTCTCCCTTTATCACCACCTCCCCTTCATACACACACCCTCAGTGTTCCTTCAGCCTGAATTATGCTCCTTCTCATATTAAATTTAGAAACAGAACTCTGAATCACCAGTTCCTGTTGTGAAAGTAGCTAGAAACAGATACAGCAAAAGAAGTTTCCTAGTAAACAGCTATACAATAATCAGTCCACCAGAACAGAATCATATAGATTTATGTGAAACTAAACAAATAATTTCCTGGGTGTCTAATCCTTCTTTGAATCCTATCAATTCTTATCCATAATGGTATCATATAGCAGTGAGTTTCAGAAATTAACTGTCCACTTTAAAAAAAAAAAAAACCCACACCCAAACATTACTCAAACTTATTGCTTGTGAGCCTGGTGCTGCACTTACTCCATTTTGTTCTACTTTTCCTCAACCCTCCTTTAGATGCTCCTTGAAGAAGAGGGGCAGAAAGATCTAAGCTGCTGCTTTCCAAGAGAAGAGCAGCACAAAGATTCCAAAACTGGCAATATGCAAGAAAGGTCAGTTCCAGACAGAAAGGCATTCAGACAGCACTACACGCAAGTTAGTCCGCCCTACAGTCAGCAATTATTTCCTAGCATAAGCAGAGTGGAAATGCATTCATGTTTCCCAGTTTGAGTCCAGGAAGAACCATATGTATGGTTAGGAAACTCTTGGTCACCACTTGTGGATTCCAGTTCCTTCAGTTGCTCTTGAAATATTTAACAAAGGAGCCACGTATCTCACACCAACAGGCACCACCCATGTATATGCCTCTCCTGAAGTATACACACACACATATGCTATATATATATATATGTATATATATATATATATATACACATATATATACATATATACACACACACACTTTCTAGCAGAGGGGCCAGCAAACTATGCAGCACATGTGAAGAACAGTTTGGTTTGCAGGTTTGTATAGTCCCATCTATGACTTACTGAAGTCAGTCTGACATCACATACCACTACTCTCAGTAATTCCTGTATTTAGCACAGAGGACACTTTCAGAAAATCTTTCGGCTCTGGGAACATTTCGGATGGAGTCCACCACTTTCTTCTGTTATTTATTTGTTCAAGCACTTATGCTCTCTCACCATTACAAATGCATTTATTTTCAATTGCTTGATTGCAGCTCCCAGCCATCAGTTCTACCTTGTGCCTGTTTCTGTTTGCATTTTAGCCTCCAGCATGCTCTCCCTCAGAAGGTGTTTCCCACCAATTATTAAGTTCCTCCACTTATCTATCAAGAAACAACAAACACAGCAAAAGAATGAGCCTTTCAGGCTCGCCTTGTGGAACACCGGTCAGCCTTCATGTATCTCCTCTTAGGTGAACTCACTCCCATTTTCAACAGGCTCCTCTCAATCTCAGAACTGTACATGATTTACCTTCCTTTTCCCATTGCCCCTCCTACACCCGTTATACCCCTTTGCTGCCCTGCAAGACAGCAGTCATGTCCAGTTGTTGACTCACTGTACCCCAAGCAGTCTTCTCCCCAAGCTCCTATTCTGTCACTACACTGAAGTGCAACACCTGCAAGCCCCATGATATTACAGATTATATGAAATTGCACCTTTGATTGTGGCAGCTCACCAGGCTGTGCCAATTCCAGTGTCCAAGCTGCTTTGTCCTTGTTGACCACACTGCCTAGTGGGATATGACCTGCCAACTATCAGTACAGATCCTGCCCTTGTCTCTAGCTACGTGATGAAAAGGTTCAATAGAATATGCCCTCACCTCAATCCTTAAAGCAACATTTCTAGAAGCATTCTCATTTGACAATGATTCATCACAAGTGACTAACTTTCAAACACTGGTTAGTCAGTTCTTAATTCATTTACTTTTGCAATAACACAGAGCAGTAACATGTCAGGACAGGAGTCCCTGAGGGGCACAGCAGTCCTCATGGACAACTCTGCTGCTGCTGAGAAGGGAATGAGAGACAGCACTTGGAAGGAGCTAGGGAGTAGCAGAGGACCATAATGGGTTGAACTGTCTCCATCCCCCTTGCATCAGATGCCTTTGAAGACACAGCTTTACTTCATTTCAGAGTCCTGGCCGCTTTAATTTTTTTCAGTATTTTGGTGACTAATAATTTCAAGCTAGCTGGGTTATGATTAAGTCAGTCACCCACTCTTTCCTTGTCTATTCCAGCACAGTTGGTTTTAAGACCCCCAATCCAACAGTTATGAAAAACTGTCTGCATGCCTACAGACTCTTCATCAAGGTCTTTAGATCAAGTCACAGCACTGCTGATTTTGCAGCAGAATTATTAAATCAGACTTAATTCTTTGGAATTGCACTGATGGTATCACATTCCACACCTTCCCAAATATGGAAGAATATTAACAAATATTTATACTTTTTTGCATTAGCTACTTTATTATCTCTGTCTAGTAATTTGAATTATTTCTAACATAGTTGAGCTGTAGAAAATATTCAGTTAATTCTTTAACTTACTTCCTTAACTTCTAACTTCATATATCCACTTTCCCCTAATTACCAGCTTTTCTTTTAAATTTCTACATGTGTCATGAAACCAGAGGGCTGTTCGTGTAGATGTCTTTTTTTCTTTAAACCAGAATTTCAGATTCTGGACTATTTAGTATCTTCTTACAAGGATCTCTTTTCCATTTATTTTTTTTTCCTACAATGACATTGAGTTCTCTGTAATAACAAATATGCTCTTTTGAAGCATTAAGTGCAGTTTCTCTGGGGCTGTTTGCTGTTTGCCTATCCTTCACATAAATGGGTCACACTCAATGGTCCCATGGCAACCACCAACTTCTATCTGTGTGATGACAAAGTCCACAGTAGCTTTGTCAGCTGCAGACCTGAAACAAGAATTGACCTGCAGTGGGCTAAATTTCCATGGCCCTGAACATCTTTCCATGATGCCAACAGGATGTTCAGCACTCCAGAAGCAACAAAACACAACTAAACAGAGTGTACAAAGGGAAACAAACCTAACATTTGCTGATCAGCCATTTCAGTCATCTCTAAAAAGCACCTCAAAATCTAGTCTTTGACTGTAAAGATGAAGTATTTACCAAGGAACTAAATTGTTAAGTCAACCAGACTGGACAACAAACAGCTTCAGACTCCTACCATCAGCCTGACCCTCACTCAGGTTAACAGCTTCTGCACAGCCCACCACCTGCTGCTTGTTTGATGAACAAGGCAAAATGAACTGACCTCAGTCTGGTCCCAGTGGGACACTGCCACAGAAACTGCACTGCTCCTCAGCCAAGAAAGGCACTGCAAAGCACGAGCACTCAGAGCATAGATTCAACATCCCTCATCTGCCCAAGGTGAAGGCATCTGTGCTCTGCCTGACAATTGCCCATCCTGTCAATTCAATCTTCATGCAGAATCAGTCCTTAGCCTCTAGAACAAGTCTTTCACAGGGCAATAAAAGTATTCAGCAAGAAAATAACATTTGACTTTATAATTGCCTCATAAGAAAAACATTCAGAACCTTCAATTTTCACAACCTTATTTGAATAATGCCCTAACTATCCACACACACAGATCTGTTGTGTTCTAGAAGCATGGCAGTAGCAGTCTACAGATGGAATTCTGCAGTTCAACATACATGGACCTTCCTACTTAATCTCACATGGCTGCTGAAACATATACTTGCATGAATTTAGTTAAATTAGAAATTCCTTCCTATGTTTCACAAGTCTACATTCAGTAACTGAAAAGGCAATAATCTGTGCTCTTGCTGTACACCAGCCACTGCAACTTATTTTGCACAACTGAAAATGACTAAGGAAAAATAGCTACAGTAATTCAGACATTCCTCTTCTTATTAAAAAATGAAGAGAAGAAGGAAGAAAAAAAGACTTCAGCAATACATTAAAATGCAAAACAGAGAGCTCTGTCCATAACTTCTCCAACAAATTCTTCCTGAATTAGGCAGCAAATATTCAAAACTGCCAGTCTGCACAGACAGTTCAGTCCGAAGTGCACAATCCCTGTGCCAGATTCCTCTATCCCTTCCTCTCAGGCCTGAGGTAAACAAAACTATGCAGGTTGCCAAAGCCTCAGATAACAGAACACTCAGCTTTTTTCTACCAGATTTTGCTAAAGGCTTCTGTTTCATACACACCTCTGGAAAAAAAACTTTGTATGGGATGGGAAGAATTTCAGTTTAGGGTGGACGTCCATATATCTAATTGTGTATATATCTAATTTCCTTCACCCTCCTCCCATCAGCTTAGAAAATCTCAGAAGAAATCAGCAGCTTTAGCCACTAAAGTGCATTCCATTCACTATAAAAGATTAAATATGTGAACTAGAAGTTTCTACTGAAATTTTCAGTCATTACATGACAGCTAGTGACAGCTTTAAGGATGCCATCAGCAGCACTTTAAAGGTTTACTGCAAAGACTAAAGTCAGTTCACATCCTCTCATAATTTCTGCTTAAGGTTAGCAGAGTCAGAAGGTTGAAAAATGAATTCAGATGAAAGTACAAGGTGACTTTAAAATACAAGTGCTATTCCTGACTAGTAATACATCCACATCAACCCTCCCAAATCCTTAAGAAGAGCCTTCCCATATAATATAATCCACTTTGAGGCTTTGTCTGCATAAGTCACTTGGGATTAATTCTTAAGACAAAAACCATGCAAATTAAAAAACTGATTCGATTAAACTCTTTGAGACCTTCTTCAGATGCTCTTCTTCAGAATCAGAGTGACTCTCAATTATTCTGCCTCAAAGATGTAGAACAGTTGAAGGAATTCACTTTAAATTCACACCTTCAGCTGACTTGAAGGATTTCTTAATGGCATGTGAAAACAAGCCCTTAACTCCAGAATGACAGAGAGAATTTACTTGGGAGTAACTGTCCAAAATAACTCCCTTGGGAGACAGGCCCAGACAACACAACATATCAGGATACTGGTTCAACACCAAACCATTCTAAGAATGCTAGAAGCCACATAATCAGAAAAGCTTGATTTCTGGCAAATGGAATTCCTAACTGTGTATTTGCCAGGTTTTAGAGAAGCATTTCTAGCAGGCACCTAGCCTTGGCTTGAAAAGCCTTTTATTCTGACACAATTATCCATGATTCCTCTCCAGCCCTTGCCTCCCCATCCCTACCCTTTCTCCCCAAGCTGCATTCCCCAGCTGGTCTTCCAGACCCCAGCCTGTTGCCCTAACAGCTTGACACATGGGGCATAATCTAAGACAAAATGTGATAGCCCCTTCTTTACAAATTTTAAGCATCACCTGCCTACAATGCAAAGCAGCTTGGAACAGAAACTGCAGGTGCAGAACCAGCAGAGAAGTGCTTTGACTTCAGATCTTCCCTCCCCCATAGCTAAGCTCTCATTGTTTTTTCCTGGGGATACATCTTCAGATCAGAGCACAGCCTGCTGCAGATATAGATCAGCTTTGCTCATCCCACCATTCTCTGTCACTGGCAAAAAATAGCTCTGGAGGGAGAGGAGGAGGTTTTCAGCTGTTTTCTTATCCACTTCTCTCTCTCCTCCCTTGCAGTGAGGGAGAAGCCATTTTCTCATGTTCATGGCTTGATGTCAGAGTAACTTTTCTTACTCTATACAGCAGTAAATCCCCAGATGTGCCTGTAAAAGAAATGTAATAGTAGCCACAATGTTCCAGCAGCATCCTCAGCAAGATGATCACCAGGCTTTCCATGCAAGAGCTGAAAGAAGCTGGCTGGCATATTACTTGTTTCCTTATCAAAGGCAGCCTAGAGGAGTGGCTGGAGCTAAGAGGAGAGGTCTGCACAGATGCTTCTCCTAGGCATCACCGATACTTTACAGGGTTCAAGAGAACCACAGGAGAGGGACATTTTCCTAGACAGGGTCAAAAATAGATAGAGGAAAAGCATGTAATATACTATTCTTTAATTTTCTCATAAACAGTAACTTTATTCTTCTTGAAACAGTGATTGACATTTGATCCTGTTATGAACAATTCTGAGGCCTCCCCCACAGAGCATCTAAGCTGCATCACATTAAAGCCGTTCCTTTCTCCTTGCCTCTAGCATATTCCTAACATGTAAACAACTCTGCTGTGCACACAAGCAAAGGCACAGCTAGCTAGTGAAAGCTGCAGCACTAAGGGCACCGTAGGAACCCATCCAACCCTAATAACCCATTAATTTCACAGGGCACTGTATTTATTAACTAGAAGTCAACTGCTATTAATGCAAACGTGCATGTGAAAAATTATCCCAGTGGAAAAGCCGAAGGAACACTACAGAGCTATTTTTCACGGACTGTCATGTTTCACAAGCTTTGTTACGGGGGTAACCCGTAACCCAAACATACAAGAAATGCCAGTCTGAACGGTGGAAGAATTGTGACAAGGAGAAAGGCAAGTGTCGGGAAACCCAGCAGCCTTGCTGTCTGAAGATTTCAGCTGATGTGACACCACATGATAAGTAATGTTCTTGTGTCCAAGCCTCAAAACCCAGAGGGACTATTTCTAGTTCAGCTTAATAGACCCTCCCAATCTTCCACTTCATGTATTCAACAGCAAGATAATTAACAGGAGACACCTCACAAAAGTTACCAATGTTAATGCAGAAGGATTGCCCAGCCACATACTTTGTGTATGTTAACTTCCACTTCACAGGCTCTGCACCAAGACACTCAGGCATGCTGCCCTGGTGAGTCTGGCTCCTTAGGGCAAGTTCCAGTAGCCAGACTCACCCGCTCTGCCCTGGAATCCTCTTACAGCATCATTGCTCAACTCACAAATCTCCCTCCGCAGGCAAATCTGATAAGGCCTGGAGGAAACACCAATCCATCTATGACCCCTGTCTCACCCATCAGGGGTCCTGCAGTGATCCCAGAGAAAAAGCTAATGTAACTGCAACTACTTCTCTTCAGAGACTTCTCTGCCTTAGGATGTTCCCAATGGCAGTAATTCAGAGCAAAGTGGCTCTCAAGTTGTGAACTGAAAACAAGCTGCACTGCCAGGCTCCAACATCAGGACCTAGAGCAGCTCAGGGTGCCTTGGGTGACCATTCCATTGGCAATTTTTTGCCCCTTGAGTTAAAACAAAACCTGGTGATTTCTTGCTGACCTGGTGATTTCTTGCTGACCTTCTGATTTCTGCTGTCCACACCTACTTTGTAAACTGGAGCAAATCAGTCATGTCCCAACACCCACTAGCTTCCTTTGGCTTCTTTCCCACACTCAAAAATGTCAAACTATGAATTCCAGACCCTGCTTCTTCCTTCCAGAATGCAAAGTATCACCCTAGTCACACACACACACTCCTCCCCTCCCACTTCTTGTCAAATTCCACTGCCCATACTGACACCGGAGCAAGCTTTATATACTTCAGGCTGTGAAATCATCCACTTCTTCCCAGCACCTCTCAAGAGCAAACAGCATTCCTGTCCTCCTCTCTCAACAAACCAGCAGGTGAACACCCACTCGATCCTGCACATGACGTCTACCAAAGGAGGTTTTGCTGGAGTAAAACAAGCATTCAAGACGGTCTAGTTTTATAAATCAGATTACATACTCTTCCCTGCAGCTAAAATCTCATCTCCATATTTCCTACTTTCAATGCTTTTAACACAAATTAAAGAGGTAGTGAGAGGGAGAGCTTTCTCCTTCCATATTCTGTGCACAGGCAAATGGTAGTTGTATCACAAAGGTCAAGAAACAACCTCTTTTTACAAAACTTCCTGAAGTCTAACCCCAATACTATCCTTGCAAAAGCCAAAATCTCTACTCATAGTAACTCTGCAGTATGCAATAACTATTATGCAACATTTATATAGCAGTGCAACTGAATCTTAACTTTTGACTACAGTAAAATAATGTTCACAGTCAAAGAAGGCCAAGTATTTCATTATCTGCAGGCTGGAAAATTTAGACAAGTCTTCAAGGACTGAGGCTTTGCAAAGTGCAAGGCGTCAGCTGCTGTACCTTACATATCTGACAACATGCAATGTCACAAACACCAGCACCAGAAGGTTGTAGCTACATCTTGGTACCAGATAATATGGCAGCCTTTTTCTTTTTACAGAAGCCTGATCAGAAGACTACAGCCAAGCCATAGTTCAGAATTTAATAATTAAGAGGATCATTACACTGAAAATGTGAAGCATTTCAGGTTTAAATTATGAATGACAGCAACAGCTCAAGGTAATGTGTATTATTACACATTTTCATTCACCTTTCACTCTTATAAATACATTAATGAAACTTTCAACAGTGGCTTTTTGTACACTGTCAGCAAATAGATGTCTTGATGTACGTTCACCATGCACTAAATATTCAAGATTCTGTACCTAAATTGCCCATAACTGCACATAGCGTGCTTTTAATTAACCAAGACAAAACACAGGTTATTACCTCTTCTAACATTAGAGTCACAAGACCTATCTTGTATCAAAGATCTGCCCCACACAGGAGCACTCAGAGAGTATCAATTCACCTTAAAGGATTCCAAAAGGTTGCTGAAGCTTCTGTGCCTTTCATGGATTGGTTTTGATTGACCCCACATCGTTGACCAACTGCTGTTGAATCCCCCTAGATAGACATTTATGCTAATTTAACTGAATTCAAAGGGCTCGTTTTGAGGGTTACATCCTTTCAGGGTTACACTGCAGTCAGCAGCATCTTCACTTTTACCACTATCCTAGCACCAAGGCAGAAAGCCCCCTGGACCCAGGGTTTCCCATTAGACACCCAGCACAAATGCAAACCTGTAAAAATACAAATCCTTGACTGACAAATGTCTACTGAAAAAACGCAAAGAACCTGTATGAGAGAATTCCTGAAAATCAGGAATGCCATTACCCATGAAGCACCTGGTCTACCAGTGTATCTCAAAAAGGTCATGAGGCAAGTATAACCCTAGCACACCAAATGGGAACATTTGGCTCCTTCTAAGTGCAGTAACCTCATCAGAATAGTCATCAGAACAGTTGAATCAAATCTGACATTTATATCTCTATAAATAATGTGTGAGCAAAAGTAAAGACAAAGCAACATTTGCAGTTCAGGGAAAGACATCAAAGTAAACATGTCCCTAGTACTCAAATGTTAAACTACATGTGGGAATCTGATGATCTTTTGAATGGCTGAAAGCTAGGACACAGAGGAAAGGGCATCTTGTTTTTAAATTAATTATTAATCAATCTTTTCAGCCATCAAATCCGTGCAATGACTCATCCACTTGCTTTACCAAAGTCTAAACTGTTATGGGGAGACTGCAATTCCACTGGAACATTACCCTCCTGAGTAATACTTAACCCTGTACATATGAGAAAGGATTTTAGTAATTTCGTTCCTCTCCCACAAGCTCACCAAGTCCTCATTATACCTGGAAAGAAAAATTCCTCCCCCACCAAAACAACAACAGCAACAAAAAAAACCAAAACAAAACAAAAAAAAAATCACCAAAAACCTCACCCAAAAATGTCACCAAAAAAAGCCCAAGCCAGAAAGAAAAAAAAGAGAAAAGGTAAAACAGGATGTAGAATTTTACATTGAGAGAAAAAAGAGAAGATAAAGTCCACTGAAGTCCACCTCAGTTATTCATTGCAAAGCCACTATTCTTCCAACAACAGCATGCACTGTAAATAATAAGAGGATTCACATATTCAGAAATCCTCAATTATCATGTCATTGAATTATACAATTCTTCTGCGCTCATTCAGACAGTTTCTACTGTCTGAAGGCATTTAAAGAACTGTGGATTGATAGAAGCTACTTTTTAAGTTTACAAAATTATGAACTTGATCCTACACCCCACATCCATGCAAATCTCTTTTCAAAGTTTGACAGCTCTACTAAATAAACTGAGCTGCAAGACTGCAGCTCCGTTAGTGATACCTATGTACAGAGCTTGCTCTTTTCCTGTGCTAAAATTATATCAGAACACTACAACACATTTGCATATCTCCCACACATGTAACTTTTTGCCAGCAGTAAGAAGACGACATCAAGGCTTAGAAAACGTACCAGAAAGAGATAGAAGGAGAGGGTGGAGTTTCCTGCAGGAACACCCAGGCTGAAGTCCAGCAGCTCCCAGGGAAGGTGCTGCGTTCTACCCGCCCGATGCCTCCCGATCAGGCTCCCGCTTACCAGTGTCAAATGTGAAACTCCACCCAGGAAACAAAAAGCTTCCTATTGTTTCTCCCCTCTGCAGCCTCCTGGCTACTACCAGGAAAACCAGCATCACTTCACCCTTTTTCCCTAAGAATGATTTACATCTTTCCCTTTTACTATACTCAGCCTTGGAGCTACCACAGAATATGAGGAAAAGGAAAAGAAGTCACCGCTGGGTTACCTCCCCTAGTCTCTCCTGCATGGCTTTTCTGGAAATATTTCTAGTAGCAGCCGAGAGTGCTGCTGTTGATTTTAATCATGCGGAAGTAATACGAAATTCACATGACTACTGTCAGGATTCCAGACACACAAGTTTTGCAAAACATCAATTAAAACAATCTGATCTTCCAGCTTTTACCTAGGAAAGCTATAAAAAATATTACAAAGGTAGCAGTACTTCGGGATAAGTTTGATTTACACATTGGTGCATAGTTATTTTCAGAAAAGCTTTTCATTAAAAAATAAAAATCATGACAGCACTGAAGATTTCTGGCACTTTACTTCCTCCAAAGATGCCAATGCGGAAAAAAATAATCTAACTGAGCCAAATAAAAGCAAATAATAAAAAGTCATAAGAATATACCTGACTTGCCATGAATAATAAAGTGTTACTAAGGTGTGAGAGTGAGTTTAGGTGGTTTTGGAAGTCAATAATGGACTCTATTGTTATTCAAGGTATGCTACACACTAAAAATTCTAACTTGAATGCTCAAATTATAGGGAGCCTTCAAGACCTTCCTTCTGTATCTTTCCAGTGGCCCATTTTTACCAGTCCCATCCTACACGACATCCCAATAGCTAAACTCAGTTAAAATTCAAGTAGAACAAGACAATTCATCTGAAACTCAAGAAAGTCAAATATTGTGCAGGAGAATTTGTAAACAAGCCCCTTCAAGTGTGACAGTGTAACAATAACTAACAGACCAAATACAATTCCCCGCAAATCATTAAAACTTGTTTTGTTAATAATCATGTATGTTAGCTGCATGGGAAGTGCCTTTGTAACATAACTTGATTAAGACCCAACTAGAAAAAAAGTGAAATAATCAAAAATTATTTTTGTTAGTATCAAATTAGGCCAAGTACACATCACATACACAGAGATAAGATCAACTCCAGGAAGCAGGCTTTTTAACACCAGCACACTTAAGATCTAAATTGCCATGGACTGTGAATGGAAAAATGCAGAACCGCATAAAAGGAAGGCAAACCCTGCTTACAAAATAGCAGTGAGTCAGCTCCTGAGGACTGCTCTATGACTGCTGTGAAAACAAGATGCACATTCCTTATGCACACTCTGACTGTACAGAACCAAAACAAGCCCATCCCCTAAATATGCTGTTAATGGGGTACATGACACTGCAGAAAAGATGTCAAGAAACATCAGTAACAGTTTAACCCATGCAAACTTCAGAAAATATTCTCAGCCAGTGCTGATCCACAAAGCCTTTTAATCATACACACATCTGCACACGTTTGGGGCATTTAATAAGCAATAAACACTTGTATCCCTGGCCTCAGATCAGTAATAGCTTATCTTGGGGACACCTAACTCTAAAAGGTCCTTGAGATATTCATTTAAAGAATCACTTTCTAAGATGCCATGACCCTTGAGCTTGTCTAGTTCCATCAGCTGTAATCAGACTATCTAGAAAACCAAGAATAAACACCAAGGCCTTTTGCGACAGACAAGCTATGAAACTATTAATATTAACAAGCAATTTAATACCATAAGAAACAAAACATAACATCACTACTGCACTCATTTATTTAGAGAACACAATTACATTTTCCCTCATTCAAAAATCCAAGATAAATGGTGGGCTTTCATAAACTATCTCGCTCTTAGCAACTGCCCTTGGCTGCAAGCAGCTTTCCCCTTGACCACACTATAGCTCATTTTTTTCTTGCTGTTTAGGGATATCTGGGGGCTTTCTGGTCTTCTGCTCTTTTTACTGTTTTCAGATGTTATTGGTGAACAGGGCTTTTCCTGGTATATTGATTAGTTAAGAGAAAAAAAATACATTCAAAGAATTAACGTGGCACACATGCTGGGAAAAAAATATGACCACGGAATATCATGCCAGTACACACTGAATAGAAGCACACTGTCCAAGCCCTCTGAAAAAACAGAAACCTGGAAACCAGCTCATTTCAGGGAAAGGATTAAAGGTTGTTTTTTCAGGTGTCCTTGCACACCAAATCCCTCTGCCAGACATTGCAGTTTATCATTGCTGAACACTTATACTGCAAAACTACCTAGAGACCTCAAGTAGGTCAAGACCTCAGCATGCAAAGTACAAAATTGATGCATAATACTTGACAGCCCTTGCCTCATCATATTTTTCAATTTTAAGTGTTTGTCTTCCCAGTAGCAGAGCTATTTGAACAACCCATAAAAGGAAAAGAAACTCAATAGCACTGTAAAAAACCCACCCAAGTTCCATCACCAATGTATGAAAGTGCTATCCAACACACAAGGAAAACAGAAGTAGCTCTGCCCCTCATTAGGATATGACACAAAGACCCAGGTGAAAGTTAAATCAAAGCAGGTTTGGGGCTTTTTAGGTTGGCATACTTCCAACTACTCTAAGAAAGACAGAAGAGGCTGTTGAAATAAGCTTTGTTTAATGTTTATGGATGAGAGCGCCAATTCTCATTTTCCCATCTCCTACAACCTAGAACTTACCCTCTCAGTGAAGGGAATAGTTTCTCAGTTGCTGCCTTCAGACTGAACCATGGTTGAGACAGAGCAGGGGTGCAAAAGCAAATGAAAAGAAAATTTAAATGAACTGCAGGGAGTGGAACTAGTGTGCTACAGCTCACATTTGCATCCCCTGAATTAGCTCAATTAAAGGTGAAAAATATGCAATAAATCTGAAATGAAGCTTAACAAAATGATAGAGTTCCTGGCAACATGATTATTTTAACAAGTTGACAGCCAGTAATTTCAAATTGCCTCAGTTTAAATACACATACCAGGACAGCACAATCCAGAGGAGTGGGCCAATACACTCCTGCAAAATTAGCTGTGCTTTATGTATCAAGTTCTCCCTTCTGATACCTCCCAGCTCCATCATGACCCACATCTGCCTTCACAAATACTCACCCCGATCCTGCAGAGGTTACCTGCAGCTCTCCATCCCATTCCCCGAGCTGAAAAGGAAAAACTAGTACTGCTGTGAACTTGACTGCAGGTTACCACCAATCAGTGACTGTGCAAGGACTAGAAAGCACAGAGACTTAGGAAAAAACAGCCATTAGCCTTCAGCCAAAAAGTGGTGACTTGAGAGGTGGCTGTCTGGTTCTATCACAGCCCACTGCTTCTTGCGCCTAAAGAACAACCCCATGCAGCATCCCTATTTCCAGTCCTTCCCACCTCACCATGCCTCAGGAATATCTACTGCTCCCAGCCTTCAGCAGCACTGCCAGCATCTCAGCCTGGTGTCATGGCAGGCAGCAAGTCATCAAAACACACGACCTGCCAGAAAGGCAAAGCCTGTGGGACTGCCAGATCCAGTTCCAAACAGGACAGCTGGACACCAGAGTGCAGCTCTGGTACCAGCAACAATCTGGTGGGGTGGGGGGGAAATAGTGGAGTGGCATTTGAGCTCTGCCTTTAAGCCTTAAACTACGATGCTTCCTCCACAGTAAACATTGAAAAAAACAAACCAGACCCAAACCTGTGCAGTGCTCCCCTCAACTACCACAGAACTTCAAACCAGCACATGGTAGGGCCAGGAGGAAGGGGCTGTATGGTCTTTTCCTCTCTCAAAAATTTCTTTTCATGGACTTGTTTTTCCCCCAACATTTAAAATATCAGTAATGTTAAAAATCATTATATTCCTTAAATAATTACTTGAACCACCCATGAAAATTGTTTTGCAGTCTGCCTGGAAAAACATTTACCTCAGAAAGTAGTAGATTCAATTTATGAGCAGAAAAATAATCCCTTTTTTTTCCCAGCTCCTGCAGAATGTAAGAGTTAATGAAATGGAAAAGAAACTGATGCTTTATTGATCAAAACAATTCTAATTACACATAGAAGACTTTTCCATGTTTCCAGTAATACACTGAGCAAAACCCACTTCATGAAATGCAGTCAGATAAGCAGAAAGTTTGGGAGTTCATTGCTCAGCAACAAAGGCCAGATTTTATATCTCCAATCACCAAAGGCAGTGGAATGTTATAATTGCAAGCATATTCTAGCACTTGAAATAATAAATAGAACTAGAGAAATGTTTTATTCATGTAAATTTAAAATTTTTCTAAAAGAGGCCCATAAAAAGCTGTGGACAGAGTAACACAATATAACAGCTAAACCACAGAAGCACTAAAATAATTGAGCAACAAAGAGCTGTTTGTTCATTTTTTCCTTGCAAATCTCCCTCTCTTCCCCCATCTTTACTATCGGAGATGCAAGGCAATAATGTCACCAACATCTAATGGTAGGTCCGCTTTACCATCATGTGCAAATACACCACTACGAGTCATGTTGGGCTTTTCTAGACAAGGAAAACCTGGTGTTGAAAAGGTCAGCTTTTCTCCAGTCCAATCTCTCCTGTGGTTTCTCAATTGCTGGGAGTGTTTCATCTCTCCTGAAACCAAATCAGATATGGACAAGGACAGGCAGACCTTACTCTTTGATGCTGCACCTCACTACACCGATTCAGTGCTCCAGTGTGCACTCAACCTCTGAGAAAACAAGAACTGTGATGGTGCTGCCTTCTTCAAAACAGCAACACCTACCAAAGACAACAGACGAAGCTTGAGGGAGCAACATATTGAGAATCACTTCCCATCTATCCAAAGGCACCTCCTGAGATTCCAGTCAAGAACTGTGAGCAGGTAGGTATTTCAAAACAACATCATAATATGTCAAAACACATAGCTAAGAATACTGCAGCCCACTGAATTTGATACACATCCAGTAAAAACAGGTCTGTGAACACAAACCATGCAACAAGACATTACTCCAAGGAAGGCTGACAGAGAGCAGTGCAGCATTTTGACCCTGCTCAGATTTTTCTCTGCCATAGCAAGCTGGCAACAAGCCCTGCCAGGCCATCCCCTTCCTCCCCCGTGCTGTGTCGGTGCCACTGCCCGCAGCCAGGCTGGGCTCAGGCTCCAGAAGGACAAGCTGGAAGCAGCTCAGCTCACTGACCCGTTGCTGTGAGGACTGGCTTTTGCTACCAGTAATGGACAAGTCTCCTGTCTAGGCAAAGAAATACGAGAGCACAGGGAAAAAGCCACCAAAGTGGGGCTGTTCTCCAGCTATTTTCCAGTTATTTTCCAGTTTCAGTCTCTAATGATAACACTGAAAATTCTGCTGGAAGGAGAGGAAGAAAGAAAAGATAAACCAGCATGAAAATTGTAACATTGGAGCGAGATACACAGTTCTTTTCATTGCAAAGAATTACTCAAAATGACATCTATATCTCTACTAAGGAAAATATTGCTTCTGCATTGAGGAAGCCTTGGCAATAACACCAATGCAAGCAAAAACCAGTTCACCATTTTGGAGGGAATTCCAATCAATTTAATTTATTTGTCAGTTAATAAGCTTCTAATTACTGCTTCTGGCATTGAAACACACACACAGGAAACAGCCCTTGCTCTCCAATCCCCTCACCATACCTGCTTCTGGCAGTGGGGCAGCAGGACCAGCAGTCATTCTGGTTTCCAGTCAAAGGTCAGCATTGCTGCTTCTTATGTGCGTATAGTAAACAAATAGCTTTATACAGACAAGTTGTTCTTAAAACAAATCAGAAGCACATCAAGTGAAATGTGATCTAAAATAAGCTAGCAATGTTTCAGAATACCACTATTTCCCCTGGCACTTCAGGATGCTGCAGTTGCAGAAATTCCTCTAAAATAATTCAAGACTTAAAGCTTACGCTGCCACAAAAAGAGGTTTCCAGATAGAAATGTTTTATAAATACCCACACACTCCATCACAGTAACCAGACCAGAACACTTGCACAGCAAAGCCCCTAGCCACACTTTAATATTTTGTTCATTGAACTGTATCAGTCAGTATTTTTTTTCTTGCTTCCCAACTATGCCAGTAAAAATCTTACCACAAAAGTCCTTCTAAGTGATTACAAAATTTTTCTGCCTGCATAAACCGTTCCTTTCACAGGACATGGTATAAGCAGTACTAGCAAAAAAAATTCCTCTCATACCAGTAGAGGAACCTGAGAAGGAAGCAGTGAGACCAGGTAACCAAAGTGAGCAAGCAGGAAGGGTGAAAGCAAAGAAGAGCATTGCATCAGTCTAGCTTATGTGTACAGAAAAAGGCAGGAAGCAGTAATTGCCCTCACACCACATTTGTGCCAGCAGAAATGAAGCTGCAAAGTCACAACACTACTACAAGAAGTAACAGCAGGAAAACACTGCACTCAGGTCAGACTGACCAACTTGACTGTAACAGACCTGGCATTTTGTTTTCTATTTGGATTTTTGTGTCGTGTTTTGTGTAATGTATAACCTTGAGAAACAAACATCGCAGAGAAACTCAAGCATAAGCCTTTCCATTTATGTCAAGTGGATGCTAATCCTATTTTCCTGAGGAGTTCAAGTGTCAGTTGTGTTAACTGTTTCACTACTGATAAGATACTTAGCACAGTTTCTTTACTAAAACCTATCTCACAACTCCAAGCCACTTATGAGCAAAACCATCCACGTATTCCCCACCCAGGAGTAAACATCTCCACTTTTCCTAATGAGCATCCTTATAATGCAGATCCATCCTGGCTATGGGAAAAACACTCAATACTAAGAACAGAGAAGCACGGGTTAGAAAACAACAACAAAAAAAACCTTAAGACCAATTCAGTACACTTTTAAAGACTTGCCTGTCTGTGCTTCCACTCAAACATAAATCTTCTCTGTACTCCCTCTGTTTTGTTTTTTTTTTTTAAACCCCAGATCTGCTGCAGGTTATCCAGCCTGCCACATCACATCAACACAGAAACCAGTAAGGCCTGGCTGAAGAATTTAGGTCAGCTTGTCTGTGGAGTACATAAGGTCTTCCACAGAGCCATGAATTTCCTAGTAATGCTTCAATAATCCCTCTTCATCCTGCTATGCAGCTATTACACCAGGAACTGCTAGCTTTCCTCTAACTCCCCAACAAAGACTCTCCACAGGAGGGATGTTTGCAGGCAAATGAGCCACTATCTCTTGCTTGGGAAGCAGGAAGCTGGTTGTTCAATCAAATAAATGCTGATTCTTATTTCCCAAGACAAAAAACAAAAACAAAAAAAAAAGTGAAGTATTCACAATGGATGCTAGAAAAAGAGTCTCTATCTTTTAACCACACCAGGAAAGATACAATCAGAGCTGAAAACTACCTCTAGAACATGAGGAATAATTTTCTTAACAGATTTTAAAACTATCCTCACTTCTTCCACCTGGGTCAATAAATAAAAAAATAACAAAAATGTGACTAATAAATTCAGTCTAAGCTATAGAAGCTGGTATTTCTGCAGAGAAAGCATCACTTGAGTGAAAAGACATTATGCCGCTGCATAGAGTGCTCCCTCTAACAGCGAGTTGCATGCCACTGCCATCCCAAGCATTGTACAAGCCCACATAAGTACTAGTCCTGTTCATAAAGGATCTCTAACGGCACACAAAAACATGCAAAGTCTTTACAAAACATGGTCCTCAGAGCAGGAGTTCCACATAAACTGGAGGGCACCGTTATGTAAGACAAAAACCCCAAACTGAATACAATAAATCAAAATCTTGAACTTCTGTCTTCATACTAGATGAACCTAACTAAATCTTCTCAAGTATGACAATCTGTAAGATGTGAATGCAAGAATAACTACCAGTTTCCAAGAACAGTTACAGACATCTCAGCAAATAAAAACATAACAAGAAAACTGAGAGTTGGTTTTGTCTTAAAACCCATCATAACTACTAACTCTGTGCTTTACAGTTCCTACATAACACACCCCTCATCAAAAGCTAGCACTGAAGTCTCCCAACTAGAACAAAGAATAAAGCTGAGGAAAAACCTTTCCTCAAGACATCAAACTGCTCTTCAACATTCAAACATTTGTTAAGAGCATTCCTAGCCCATTCTTCACAACTTACAGAAAGATGAAAATGGTATTTGCAATCACATACTGAGCAGTACTGCAAATTAGATGTAGCAAATCAAGTAGCCCAGAAAACGTGCTGCATTTGTTTATGTTCACCTCAGCTCTGTTAGAGAGCTCAGACACATAACACACACCCATGTGTGTTAGACAGGATGGGGCTATCTTTACTGGGCCTCCATTGAACCACACATGTTAACAAGACCTTCCAAAGAATGTAACTTTTTGTAACTAATGACCACCCATAACTTAACTCTGCATCCAACAACCCTTCCCATGACTGGCTCAGTACCTGATCAGGCTGTGCTTCTCCGCCCTCCTCCTCTGGCTTCAGCAGGGCTGAGCGCTGGCTCCTGAAGGCTCCAGCAGCAGGAATACCAAGCCACACTCTGATGATCACTTTCTCATTTTGACAAGCGCCACAGACTCCTCCTATACGAAAACAAACTCCTGTGAATCAAACTGGCCAAATGAAGTGGTCATGGTGGTGGGGGTCAGAGGAATGCCACTCTGCAACACAGAAGACAAAGGTTACTCATCTTTTGCTGACTGTGCTTCATCTCTAGGGAGGACTGAGCACATCCTTGTTTTAATAACTTTGGAGCTACTCTAAATGAGTTGTCCTATTCTCAAAGGCCATAGATCCCAAATGAGCAATTTGTCATTTCCCACATATTTTCTTAAACATATTGGCTCATCCTAACTTAACCAAGAGCACTGCTATTTCTACATCATCATCTCCCTACAGCACCACAAAAGCCAGACCAGACCCCAATCATGTGGTAGCTGCACAGTGCACATGCTCCACACAAACACTTTGATGACGCTTCAACTACTGCATTACAGCCCTGTGCCAGGCAAGCAAACCACTTTGAGTCAAATGAGCTGCTTGGAAAAATCTCAGGAAAACACCTCTGTTCTCTGGGATGAACAAAATAGAGAAAAAGTGGGATTGTCCCCCTCATTCTTCAGCCCAAAACTTCCACCAGCTAAGACCCAGCACGGCTGCCTTCACCTCCAGAGACCCAGAGGTTCCAGGGCTGTGCAGAGCACACAGATGGAAAGCAACAACTCAGCAAAAAGAACAGACTCCAGCAGGTAATTCATGAATATTTATTTTAGTTTGCTGCTTATTAAGTATGCCTTGTTATAAATCAAGTATTTTACAGTAATTGCCTCCAATCAACAAACACAGGGAAAGCTGCTATATAAACCAGTGTTGCTCCATATGCAAAAGGAGTCCCTTAGCAACAGGCAGGATTCTACAGGATTCTCAGCGTGCAGCCAGCTGACTGCCACTGCCTCACTGCCCTGCTGCGTGCCCAGGGCAGTCCTAGCACTGCCAACCACAGCACCCTGTGCCAGGGTGCCAACACCAGTGCTGCAGGTGCTCACCTGGGATGGCAAGCCCCAGGTACACAGGCAGCCCTCCAGAGCAGAGGATGCTCCACAGGCAAGGACAAGCAGCTGCATCCCCTGCTTCAGCCCCCAGCCCAGTGCCTGCAGCAGAGCTGTTCTGCTTAAGGGTCTGCAGCCAGCACCAAGAGCAGTGCACTCGCCCACTTGAGCTGCTCCCAAACCACTGCAGAAAAAATGCAAACACATCCTCCCCCCAAATCTCCCTTTAATTTTCTTCTGAGGCTTTTTCAGGAGTGGCACCCACTGGCACTCAGAAGCACACAGGAACAAGCCCTGTGTCAGCTTTCCACTGAGATAATTTTAAAGGTCAGCAGGAACCTGCTGTTCCAGGTTTCTTCTTAGCAGTAGAGACTCAGGATAAGGAGATGGGGAAAACACTGTCAAATCCTCAAATAAAATATGCCTCATAGACTTTTCTTCTTGAAAGGGCTCAGGGTAGTCAACTGGTCTCAGGAGAAGCAAATCTTTTTATGCAAAACTGGAGTTTTCAGAGACTCTAGGTTTTTAAATAAATGGAGGAAAAAAACCTGTGACTAGATACTTTCCAAGGGTCTAGAGCAAGCAGGCTTCAGAACAGACCTTTGGATCATACTTGAGGTCTAACAGAGAATGCTCACACAGCCACGGGGCCATTCACCTTGGTTGTTGCTGTAACCCTTGTTTTTCATGAGGTCAGGGAGCCATGTAAGAAGGGCCTGAACAGAGTTCACCATGCCCTCCAATCCCTCCTCAGCAGCACTCCCAAAGGCAACAAACCATTCCTGAAAACAGCAGGCAAAGGCAGCTCCCACCTTCAAAGTAGGACTGTGGTTTTTGAGAGTGTATCAGCATTTAAGGGGCCAGGAGAGGCTGAACAGCACCACCACCACACTTGGCAAGGCATGGGAAGAACAAGACAGCTTGTCTTCAGGAGCTGTATCACAATCTGAAATACTGCTGAGGTCCATCACCACCACCCTCCCCTTTCCATAACAGGCTAAACACATGGATTGGATCCTACCTGAGGAAATGTAAAGGATGACAAATGACAAAATACTTACAAATTTTTGGTTTAAAACAAACAAAAGAAAACAAAACCAAACAAACAACAACAACAAAAAAACCCTAAAACAAAAACCAATCTAAAAGCAGAAAAAGCAGAACTTGTTATATAAATCATAGCCGCGCATAAGTAGATGTTTGGGCAATGCCAAGACCAGCGAAGGATTCTTCCCTGCAGTTCTTACCACAAAAATTCTCATGGAATTTGTTCCAAATCCCATTTGTCAAATTCTCACTTTATGCTACTTCCTTCACCTCCCTCTCCCACTTTTGAAGTGACAACCTCAATTTATTAAAACAAAGCAACATCTTCCTTACAGAAACATCTGCTTCGATACAAGAATACACACCCACTGGTATAGTCAGTGCTTGGGACTGTGGCTATGAAGGAGATTAAATAAGGAGCACATGCACCACTTCTCTTTTAACCTTGGCCCCTCTGGCACTCATTCACTTCAATACTTTTCTTTCAGGGCCCTACAGCATAGGGAAAGACACCACATTTACATTGGGGTGTTGGCAACAGCCAGTGCCAATTTCATCTGAATCACAGCCAAGCACTTGGCACTTCAGGCATAACACATGCAACCTCCAAATGCCACGTCCTATATACAGTGGCTGCCTCCATTTGTACAGTCACTTGATCAAACATCTTTTCCATTAAGGAAAACAATACTTCTGATGCTTTTAACAGGGAAACAATCATTGTTAACAGACTGAAAAAAACCCTCGACAATTCACTTAGAACAAATCATTATGAATTCTATAAAGAAATGAAAAGGAGGGAAGTCACAGTATTTTGGGGAAGAAGTAGATATTTTGGAATAAAAAGCCCAAACTCCCAGCTAATTAAATAAGTAAGCAGTTCCAGTCATTAGAGGTTTAATTTCAGCACAGCTCAATAATTGTCAGTTCTACATATATCTCAAAGTACCCAGACAACAGCAGACATTTGACAATCTCTTCAGTTAAAATGCCATCTTCCTCCCTTGCTGCTGCATAAGAAAAAACAGAAACCAGCACACAAGAAAAGTGTCATACCATCAAGAGAGAAGAAAAGCCCCCAGCACAGATACCTCCTATAGAAATACTGTCAAAAGTAGCACGCAACCTAACCAGATAAATACCAGATTTTGTTACTATCTCTGAGTAAGTTTTGCAATTAGCTGAAGCTCATTTGTGGCCACCCTGCTACTTAACATTCCTGCTCTCTCCATGGTATGTGCCTGGGAAAGGCATCTTGCCCACAGCAGAGGGTGGGCTGGAAGGCAGGACTTCCCTTTTCAACAGCAGTGCAAGCTCAAATTTGCTCCAGCTGGTCTTGAAACCACACTGCCCTTGGAAAGCACCTTAGGCACTGCTCCTGCTACATGGGAGCCTACAGGATCCCACTGCCACTCCCCGCAGAGCTCATTGTCCATTCTAGGCCTTGCTTTTCACATGACACCCAACACCCAGATTAATTTGGGAGCTCCTTGTAATTCCTCCCTTCTCTTGGTGGCCACCTCCTCTTCCCCCATCCATGAGCCAGAGGCTATGTGCAAACTCCTCCCCACTTCCTCTCTTCTGCTGCAGACAGCAGGAATAGAGCAAATACATCAACAAATCAAACCTTGCTGGTCAAGCAGGCAAACGCCCTCACTGCTGCAGCTAACTCATTGTTTGACCACAGGCAGTAGAGAGGGGGCTGCTGCTGCTGGAAGCTCTGGTATTACACTCCTCAGCAGATAGCAAACCAGAGCTGAGATTTTACAAGTTCAAACAGCAAAAAGGTAAAAACAATCAGACACTGAAGAAGTCTTATCATGAATGAGGTGACAGAAATCAGCAGCTATGAGAGTGTGGAGGGCCACCATCCTCTCTTAACACACAAAAGAAACAGCAGAGAAGGGGCACTCTGCTGTTTCTCAGCTGCACACTGCCTGTTTCCAGGCTGCCCTGGGCCACTGTGCACATGGACAGGCTACAATCTTAAAATACAAATGAGGCACGTGCAAACCATTAGGCAAAACCAGGCTTGTATTAATTCAACCCATAAGCTTCAGGCACCCATTACATTTCATGCAATAAATTTTTTCTAATACTTTGCTTCAAGCTGAAAACTTGGCCATCCCCCTGTGAGCACGAAAGCCTTGTTTCTGGAATGAGGCACCTTCAAACAGAACTCATACACTTTCCATTTGCAGAACAGCATATATAACCTCATGCTTTATAATTTCATGTTATATTTACTCACACTTCTCTCCACAGCTTTGTTATCTCCTTTTCTTTGCCACAATACTACTATTTTCTTTTGTAATTTTGCATGTTCCTCATGTTTTTATTTTCAGGCTCTACTATCTTTTTTCTCCTGTAACTCGGGCCTCAGTGGTTTCTTTCTTTAAAATCAGTTTGGGTTAAACTGATCAATGCTAATAAAGACACTCTTAAATTCACCTTTCAATATAAGTACATGCTAAATTAACTTTCACTAAAAATAAACATAGCATAAATACAAGTTTTAAACACTGGAAAAAAGTTCTTGTCCAAACCTGCGCATTTTTTACTTTTCTGAATGAGTATTAGCACAATTTTGTTTCTCTCAGTCCACTCCTTTTTATTTTTTCCTACCTGCTTTTCATAGGGACACCAACACTGGTTAAACTCACAATTTCTGCAGCACCAACAAGCCTTTATGTATCTGCATTCCTCCACTTCCTTGTTTCCAGAGCCAATACATTTGTTGTCAGAAGGATAGAAAAGGAGAGGAGCAAAACCATCAAACCAGTTTTTCCTTCCTCTCTACTATCAAGGCCAACAAGGCAAAACTGTGAAGAAATTTAGTACGGGTTATAAACCATCAAATATTACTTTAAAACACTCAAGTGCATGAGAAGTTTCATTTCCCTTTTGTCAGTTCCTCTGCTAAACTAGGTAGGTTATACTTTGTTTCTAATTTAATTAGTTAGACAGTAAGTACATAAAAGTTTCTGTAGGGCAGCCATTGAGAGGAACCCTGTATGTGGACTTCTCAGTTTGTATTTTGAAACACCAGTCAGATTAACTGTGAAGTCTGGCTGCTCCGTGCATCCTTGATGAAGGCAATTGCTAATGCATGTGGAAAGTATGTGTAACCACAGTGGTGCCTGGAAACAAAGCAAGCCAGTGCACTACCTCTAACACTGCTCCCTCAAGTTTTAATGCAGAGACTATCAGGCCAAAGCAACTCCTAACCTCCCTTTCCATGATCTGTACACAAACCACCATTTACAAATATGCAATAGGGACCTTTTTTTCCCCCCTTATTCATTGATATTTGCATTGGTTTAGTGGACAAATTTATACAGAACAATCCAAACCACATCAGCTTAACACCATGTTCCTCCAACAGGACTGCAAAGGCAACAAAATGTCTATTACATAACAGTTCTGTATAAAATATTAATTCTCACAGAGGAAGCTCTGGAACCGAAAGGTTATTTTCAATGATTAACAAATCAGTGTTGTATAAGCTTGGTTATTTAATCAGTGTATTTGAGACAGACAACAAACCATACATTTTACTGACACAACGTGAAAAAAAATCAACTTTTTATGTGCACACATCAAAATATATCCATCCCTAGCACACTCAGATTCAGCAAGCCTGCACTAGGGTAATTGCAGGCATCCACATTTTTTATACAAGTTCTCACACCAGCTGAAAGCATGTAATTTCCTTTCCTTCCTGTCCTGCAATGGATGAAGAACAGGTAAATATTCAGACACCATATTCATACACACATCCTGTGGACTTGTTCTGTCCTTAAAGCTATAATCTCTGGTTGGAAAATCACTACAGCAAGAGTAAAGTGCTTCATTTTTTTTTTCCCTACAAAAAAAATCCCTGCTTTTAACAGGCATGTTGGTATCTGCACAACTGGCCAGACTTGAAAACATCATAGGTGGGGCAGCCCTGGCTTCTGTAGGACCCAAGGGCAATCAGGAATACCTTTTATAAAGAAACTAATCTCAATGCTGACTTGGAAAGAATGAAGTTCAAGAGAGGAAGAAAAGACAAGCCTGTATCTTGGCTGTGACTTTGTAGCCATTAGGTTGCATGAGGACAGGCAGGAGCCTGTCTCACTGCTTCATCAGGACTATAAAGAACCTTCATGTAGAAGGTTTTTCCTTTCTCTGTGTATCTTTACATAACGAATGCAGGGAGACGGCTCACCTTGAGCACCACTGTTTCCAGCAGATGGTCTAATCATATTTACTAGCCCCATGTGAGTGTCACAGGTAAGACATCTAAAACAGCAACAGACACTTTAGTCTGCCTTATTCATGGTCTAACCATGCAGGGGAAATAATCAGGAGATACAACTCAGAAAAATCCTGAGCAAATGAATAGAGAGCTTTTGAAACTCCAGTCTGAGAACTGTGCCTTTTTTTTCCCAAATTTATAAGCACAGCAAACAGTCTGAAGAGATATCTGATAGGAAAAGGTAACAACAGCCTTTAATTATCTATAGTGGCCATTCCTTAGGTTTGAGAAATCTTCCACTACAATTTTCTGGTCTTCAAAGTAGACCATAAGATAGAACACCTGAGATGCCTAACTTTTGACAAGAAGACCATATACAGAGGGGTTTTGTTTGGTTTTTTTTAACACTAACAAGGAGCAAGGCAGATCACAAGAATCAGACTATTTCTTTTACTGATCACACAATACAAAAAGCAAGACCATGATGAATAAACACAAATGCTACCCTCACTCACTGCTGGATGCCACATGCTTTCAGCCTTGTTATTTCTTTCTACTTCTTAATCAGAGTTACCTTTAACAAAAGAGGGCATCCAAAAAAAAAGAATATCTGAACAACAACCATCCTTCCTCCTCTTTAAGGGTAGTTGTATTTTACACCACGATTGCTTCTTAAGTCTTGAATGTCGCAATTACTTCAGTCTCAGAATAAATCACTTCTGAGGAAAGAGCTCAAGTGGAAAGAAGGAAAATTATTTTTGAGGCTACATGAACAATATGGTTTTGTATCCTGATTTATACTCGAAGAGGGAGAAGAGAAACTAAGGTATTTCTTTTAAAACAGTTCTAACAAAAGAGTCCTTGGTGCAGCCATACTCACTTCCCATACTACTGCTTGCCTCCAAGTGTTGGGCAAAAGTGGCATTTTGCTGGCTTGATTTCAAGAAAACAAGTTTTCTCCTTCCAAGGATATCTCCCTCAACATTCTGGCAGCTACTACATGAATGTCTTTTAACTTCTCTTCCTATCCATTTCCAGATGGGGGATAAGAACCTGTTCTTACTACAGCTGAAGAGAATACAGAAATAAATGAAAAGAGTTTCAATCCTTTTAATTAAATAAATTTGTGGTAAGAGAAAGATTGAAGCAGCGTCAGTTAAAATTAATGATGTGGAAATTAGTATTACTGACGGCATAAGGTGCCAACTTGACTTGTGACGCGCTTTTCTTTTTCACATGCCAAAACCAAGATGATTCTCAAGAAGTTAAACGCTAGAAATCCTAGCTTTGTTCTTTCCTAAATTTGCTTGTAATCTCTGAGGGGAGAAATTCTTTGGCAAGCAATTGGTACCTAGTCTTTGTTATATGTTTAAAAGAAAATTGCACTCAATTTGCTCCGACCAAAAGATCTTGAGCCAAACCCATCCCCAACGCAAGCAAGTCAAACTTTTAAAATGTAGCTCAAAGTGTTCTCAAGGTTAGAAGCATAGAATAGCCTTGAAACACTAATTACAGTTAGTACTAATTCCTTTCACAAAACATAATGCTGGTAACTGCTAGAGAACTGCATTTCACAAACACCTTTCTTCATATCTCAGCCCTGTGTGGATGCACAGCAGCTCACCATCACAGCCAAGAATAAAAGCATACGGATTCCAAGATCAAGCAGCATTAGCGTGACCCCAGAGAGCCTCATGCATGCATGTGGACTCATAAAACTATACATATGTGGAAAATTAGTCATGGACACAAGTCTTTGCATGGTGAAGTCCACAGACTTTTCACTGCTTGTTAAAAAAACATGTTTAAAATGTCAGTCATGCAAAAGCACAGGCAAGTCTTTACCTAAATGTAATATTCCAGGGGAAAAATATTTCCATTTTTCTTAACACAGCAATAGCTTTTTAGGTTAGTTAGGATATAATCTCCCCAACACCAAGAGACAAAAAATAAATAAATAAAACAGAAAGAAAAGAAAACCACAAAAGGAGAACTGTGCAGCCCTATTTCAATGCTAGCAAGAAATGGAAGAATTTAAATAGCAGAAACTGAAATAACAGGTTTTGTTCTTTCCACTGAATGTTAGTGTGCTGTTATATGTAACATCTAAGTATAACAAAAATTGCTAATTGTGTTTTAAGATATTTAGGGATCCACAGCAACTTCATGAATTGGAAGATAAAGATTGCTTTTTTGAAAGGAAATGAAAACCTTCAGAGTTCATTATTTCGTAAAATACTTATGCCAGAACTCTTTTTTTTTTTTTGCATCCAGTTGAGAAACTTGTTTACTGAGTTCCCTCATGTTCCCCCATTTGTGACTCAGGCTACTTCTCAGCAAAACAGCCTTCAGCCGCCCCACGGAGACAAAGTGCTTTAAGCCTCAGGACACCAACTCAGCAATCACAGTGCCCATGTACCTGTAGCTAATGTCCCCTCTGGCTCTTAGAGGTGCAGGAGATAGCAAAGGGAGAGGCTGGGCTGAGGTGCTGAGTCAGCACTCTGCCAACCCTCGGGAACCCCACGCAAGCAGGACCTGAGGCAGCCACTGGTGTCATCAGAGAACACACAGCAGGTAAGGAACTCAGCCTGCCTACAGGGCCTGATTCAAAACCCACTTACTGCTACTGGCTTTAACAGACTTTGAATGGGACCTCAATACAGAAGAAATGGGAAGACCTAGAGAATTTAAAAGAACCAACTTCAATCCAGGAAACTTCCCTTCTTATAAAATTGCACCAAGCCACAACACACATAGCTGCAAGTGCTTCTGACCACAGGAATGGACATATCCTTTCCTCCACCAGCCTTTATTCTCTTATCCTTTTGTCACTGGCAGGACTTACTGCAAGTCTAGCACAAAGCAGCATTAGCTTTTTTCCTCCCTATCCAGGCATGTAGTCATAAACAGGAGGCAGAGCTGTGGTCTCTCTGTACCACCACTTATGTATTGCTACACAAGAGGAGGAGGCAACAGGCACAAAGGGCTGAGAAAGAAGTGGAATACAAGAGCTACATTTCCGGTGTACAGCTATGTGCTAGTACAACGTTCACTAGTTAATCTTTCCAGGGCAAGCACCCAGGTGCTTTCACTCTCTCTGCTTTGTTATTATAGAGGTTGGCTCCTATTAATAATTACCTTCCTCTGACTGCAGCACACAGTCTTTCTTCAATGCTGGTACTCCTGGTGAGAATTCCTTTTCCAGATCTGAACACACCGGACAGATTACCATCCCCTCAAGGATGTCAAGACTGGAAGAGATATCTATTGTGCATACCTGGATCTTACAAAACAAATGACAGCTTAACACTGCTCCCTTCCCTGTATAATCTCACACAGCCATTGTAAAGTTTTAATACTTTTTGTTGAAATAATTACAATTACAAATAACAGCATCTATTTAATATTTCTACTATTATGTGCAAGAAAACAGACAGAGCAAACAGACAAGTGTTTTTGACACTAAGCAAGATACAGTCAAAGCAGCAAATGAGTTTACTATAAAGGCAATGCCCGCCTAGAGACACAGGAGAAAATTGTGTAAAAAAATATAGCCACAGAAGTATATTCCTAGGTCAGGACCTCATAAATAAGTTTCAACTAACAATAAAAGGTTTATAGGGCATTTGTAAGGCACAAAGAATGAATAGGATCCTGGCCCCAAGTAAAGCTTGGTGAATTAATTTAAGATGGCAATTAAGAGCAAATAACACAATACTAACCTTACCCTAAGTTCGAAGAAAGATGGTTTCCTTTTTCTCCAGGAAGAGGTGAGGGGAAAAAAAAAACCAAAACAAAACACCACCACGAAAAACAAGAAACAAAACAGAAATAAAAGAAAAAAAACAACACAGAGAAAGGGACTTAGCTACTCCATCTGGCACAAAAGTGTTTTTTTGATAGTTCAGAGCTGTGGGTTTAAAATCTCAGCCCTGTTCATGCAGATTTCTCCCATCCTAAAGTCCTCTCTCCCAAACAAGCGGGCATTGTCACTCCCCACCTTCAGTTTTACAGGCAGAGAATACTATCCTTTCCTATCACGGTGACAGACATAAGGCTGAAAAAACACCAAACACTTCCCTTAGTGTTTGGGGACTTTTTTTAAAGCTGTAACTGGCAAAGCTTACAAGGAGCGGGTACCTCAAAATGCTTTCTGCACCAGCAGCTAAAGTCAAGTAAAACATCACTTTCAGCACCACCATTACAGGAAGTACTGCTAAGACTTATCCACCAAACAACACCACCACCACTACCGTCCTCCATTTTCAAGTCTGAGTAACCTATCTTATAGCTCTTACACACTGGAAACATGCAGAGGAGAAAGTGCCACGGGCTGCAGGCGTGCTGTAAACGCAGAGCCTGAATCCCCCCAGTGACCGCAGACCAGCTCCCCTAAAGGATGCTGGGCAAGTCACAAGCCTTCTGTTCCTGAATTCGTATTTGTTTAAGAGCGGTGGCAGCACTTGTGACGGGGAGGGGGGGAATGCAGGTTGCAATACAGGAGCGGCTGTGCCAAGCTCAGGGATCCTAAAGGAGCAGGAGTCGGTATTGCCACGTACTGGGGAGCAGGGGGAAGGGAGGAGGCGCGCCTCGAAAAAACGGAGATGGTTATCTGACAAGGGCTTGTTCTGCCCTGAAGATGTGCTTTATTGACTGCCTTGGGCCTCTCTAATCTGCGTGAGCTGCAACACGACGCACAGCTGACCCCATACAAAAGCCGCACAGCTGGCGGCCCTCAGAGGGGCCGGATCCAACCCCACTGGCCTCGAAAGGGGCTCACAGTTCCAGCCGCATTCCCCAGCACCACGCCGCACTCCCAGCCCCGCTCTCACCGCTGCCCCTCACTCACGCGGGCACGTCCTGCGTGGATGCGCATCCCGCGGGAGAGCAGCGCGACGAGCGCAGCCGCCCCCGGGGTCCCGCCGAGGCGCACCGGCGCTGGCAGCAGCACCAGCGAACCGGCGCAGGCCGGTCTGCACGCGGAAAAAGATAAAGAGAAGCGCGAGGGAAAGCGCGGGGAGGGAGCGGCGGGGCTGCCGGTGACGATGCCGCCCCCTCCCCGCGGCCCCTCCACCGCCTGCCCAACCGCCTGGCGCCGGCCCCGCGCACGCCTCACCTCAGGGACGGCTCTGCGGGCTGCGGACCCCGAGAGCCGCCCGGCCGAGCCGAGCCGTGCGTGCGGCGGGGGCGCAGAGCGTCTCGGCGGCGGTCAGTCCCACGGCGCTGCCATGCGGGCGGAGAGGCGGGGCGGGCTCAGGCTCCTAGCAGCGTCCTGCAGCGCGCACCCGCATGGCTCAGCGTGCGGACAGCACCGGCTGCCGGCGGCGGCGGGGCCGGCGGGGCGGCGGCCAATGGCTCCCGCGGCGCCGCGCATGTGAGGGCCGGGCCGGGCCGGCCCCGCCCGCTCGCCCCCCGCGCAGCCGCCGCGCTCAGGTGCCGCGGGCCGGGGGCGGGACCGCCGGGGCTGCGCTGGGGCGCTGGGACGTGTCCGCGGGGTGCGGCGGGAGCGAAGCGCTGGGCGGCAAAGCCCGGAGGGTGCTCTCTGTGTGCAGGTGAATGGAACGCAGTGTGTGAGCCAAATAAAGCAGCGACAAGTTCACACTGCGTAGCTTAATTATTAAAATATTATCATGGGGAAGGAGGAAAGTTATTTTATTTGTCTGTCTAGAGCCCTTGAGGGAACCAAAAAGTCAAAGGCAGCTTTAGCTTGGACGGGGGGCGGCACCGCTGGGATCTCAGGGACGGATTCCTCCACGGCGGCTCCAGAGGCTGAACACAGGACACTGAGGAAGAAGCCGAGCTAACCCTGATCCTCACCCCGAAATCCACTAGAAATTTTTTTTTTCCCTTTAACTGAAAAGCCACCGATATCCTTAAATACTGAGCCGACATGTGACCAGACCTGCGGGTCTTTTTAACTAGATGTAATCTATTGCCTTTGAAAATATATTGGTCTTGATGAAGAATGGAATTTAAAAAAAAAACCTGCTTATCTTTTCCATATTTTATTTCCTCCCCATGTTTTCAAGAACTGGAGGAGATGGGAAGTGATTTTTGGTGCTTGTTCAGAATAGCTTTATGGCCCTTTAAAGACTGAGAATTTCCCCTTTATATTTTTAGATGCATTTTTAATCAGACCTTCTGGTCTAAATGACTGTATGATGTATCTAAGGTTACAAATGAAAGCACCTCTTAGCAACAATTCACTATGAGACCAGAAAAAATCAGGCCAGCTTGTCCTGCTCTCAGCTGTTCGGCACTATTTTCATACCGGAGTTTTCATCTGGTGGGGAATTTTAGCAGAGCTCAGATTTAGTCTAATGAGCTAATGAGTCAATTATTTTAAGCTTTGATTTTTATTACCTTCATTTGGCCTTTTAGCTATTTTCTTCCCTGAGATCACCATCCCTTGAGTTATTTTTGGCCAACATTTTAGACCTCACTGTTTTTTCAGTAAGGTGATTTTATTATCTATTTACTTATTTCTGCTCTGACCCAGTGGCCGAGGCACATAGGGTATGTAATACTGGGGCTCCACAGTGAGGGAGGGTTAATAGAGATAAAAGCAGTCCAATCTGGTAAACATCAAGGCAAGTGAAAACAGATAATAACAAGAGCTGCTGGCTGGGAAATCCTGACTCGAAGGCAGCTGGCAGAGAAATTCAAGCGGAAGAAAAAAGGATTTTTTCAGATGCCAGAGCTGGTCAGAGCTGGCTGAATCCACATTCACTTAGCAATCAAGATACTTTGCCAAGCTGAGGCACACCAGCAAAACAAACAAATGGCTCTGGGGACCTGAGAGAGAAGACACCTGGAACTGGGCAGATCCGGATCCAATTAAGATTCCCTTTCCGACAGGGCAAACACAAGTGTGAAGGACTCGCCTCCTACAGAACATATGCTGGGTTGTTTGGTTTGGATTTTTTTTTCTACTCGTTTTGGTATGTATTTAAAGGTAACGCAAATGGGTTTCAATTTAAACCTCTCTCCACCATCTCTTTCAAGCTTTTCTAGTAGAGACCTCTCCCACTGTTTCAGGTTTGGTCTTCCCAAGGCTCAAGTCTGAGTAATTTTGGGCAGCTCTTTCTACATTGCTGTTTCTGGCTCTGACCACCTAGGACATGCTGAGGTGGGACAGAAAAGAGAGGAGGGAAATTATAAATCTAAAAAAGCTCTGTTTGGGGCAGATAAAAATCCCAGCTGTTCTGTTATCCTGCTGTAGTCTATAGGAAAAAGTACAAGTCAGCCAACTCCAAGATACTCCATGTGATAAAAAAGATGCAAGAAAACAGAGGCTGTGGGGGGAAAATGGCTCTTTCCCATTTGCACAGTTTTGATGTTGGCCCTTTACAATTAAATAAACTAATATTTTTATTTTGATTTGTGGCTCAGAGAACTGAGTTAGTGATTACACTAACAAGCAATAGCAATGCAGCCACATGCCTCACAGGATAAACCAATCCTGTCTGGATTTACAACTGCATTTTAGTTTCAATTTTTCAAATTCCACAACCTTGAGTAGCCAAATATGTCATATTTTTCAACCTTATTGTTATCCTCATTCTTATAATCATTAAAAATTTTTAGAAAATATCAGCCCTCCAACAGTGCTACCATTCTGGCCAGGTTGAAATCTGACCATTCATACTGAGATGATTTCCAGTATTTTCCTTCTTTCACTCAAACAGCCATACTGTGCATCTCATATATACCTGCATGAAATTGTCCAGCAGATGTCCAAGTTCAGTCCACGGGAGCCACCTGCAAAAGAAACACCAGCAGAAGGTGAACATAAGGAAGAGATGGTGTCAAAAAAAGAGTGCACCAGTGTGTCCTCAGAAAACAGTGAGGAAATTCCATA
Organism: Serinus canaria; assembly: GCF_022539315.1. Taxonomy (NCBI): domain Eukaryota; kingdom Metazoa; phylum Chordata; class Aves; order Passeriformes; family Fringillidae; genus Serinus; species Serinus canaria. Next base: position 15,540,614 of record NC_066322.1, on the reverse strand, counting down.
CTGGGAAATATTTCAGTCCTGGCTTTGAGTGGGCTGACAAACTTTTCTTCCAAGCAACTTTAAGATGAAAGGGAATTTTTATATAGTGGATTAGACAAGATAACCTTTAAAGATGCCTTCCAACCCAAACTATTCTATGATTCTATGATTAAGAAGTAGTGAGGTACCAGTAACTCGGGAAGAAGTGCGGACAGCTATATAGAAGAGGCACAGGCAGGGAATTGGCTTTCCCCTCTCCAGAAACGGCAGTTTGGCTTCATGGAATGGGCAAAGCATGAAGGGGAAGACTCCAGTTTAAATAAGGAGGAGGATGCATATGAGTCACTTCTCTTGGCTACTGGCCACCTGTTTTACAGAAAGAGTGTTTCTCAGTGCTGAACAGCTCAGCCCGTGGTGCTCACCCAGGACACATGGGCAGGACGATGGGGCTGGGGCTGCAGTCAGACTTGTCAGCCCCAGGGCCATTAGGGTCACCATGGCGGCAGCAAGGATGACTTCCCAGGCAAAACTGGGTGATGTGTTGGCAGCTGGTTTATTGTCCTGCAAGCAGATGTTGGCAAGGGCCTGCTTTGCATATGCCCACAGCTGGCTGTGGAGAGCCTGTTGCATGGAGAACTGGCCATGGGGTGTGGGGCTGTGCTTCCAGAGAGGAGAGGGAAGGAGAAGCCCCCGGGCTGTGATCCTGTGCTACCAGACTGTTAGAGCTCAGTCTGCCCCATGACCAGGACAAATTGCCAAACCTTTCAGAAAGTCTAATCGAATTATCAGTCTTCCTTTTCATACATTTTTACTGACAATCCCAAAGATATTGAAGAAAAGGAAAAAAATTATGTTTTTCCAATTTCAAAAGCATTGCAAAACCCTGTCCCTACTAGGTTCATTTGTAATTCCCTCAATTTTTTTTTTAAATTCCTGCCAACCAACTTTCTTTGCCATTATATAACTCCATATAACTCCATTATAAACAATTATCCAGACCCGTGTTACCACTTTTTCTGAAGATACTTTGCTATTATGCTTATCTTCAAACACCTGGCACAGCAGCCTCTGTATTAAAAACCCAGTGACTCTTAAAGGCCTTGCAAGCCAGCCTATTCTGGCTGGGATTCTCCCAGCTTCTCAACTTTCTGGATGGAAAAAAAAAATCACTGCTTACCTCGTCTTTGTGCTGAAAAAAGGAATGAATGACTGTTTTAGATAAACAGCAGTTTCTACTTACACCCAGAACTCCACAATGTGCTCACCAGTTCCTTTGTTTCATTTGTAATAGTATGTCAGCCACCCAATGTGCAGTTCCATTTCTAAAAATTTGGGGGATGAGGCCTCATTCTTAGCAAGTACCTTTGTATTTTGAAACAAGAGCAGCAGCCATGATGGTGTGCATTGCAAGCAGTGTGTGTTATCACACTGCAGCTCAGCAAAGTTTTTCAAGTGATGGCAGGAACACATGCTGGCTGCTTCTGATTACACAGAAGACCTAGTTTTCATGAGTTTTAAAATGTCATCCAGTGGATATACAAACAGATGGCCAATCTGTTTCATTCTGTACTTATCAATAAAGGACTATAAAGTCACAAAACACACAGCATCATATGAGATGGGAGGCATGGCAGGAAGGCCATAAACTGAGCTGCAGGCAAACCTGCCCTTCACCCTGGCAGCTTGCCAGGGCAGGACTTTACTTTAGCAGAAGCAAGAATATGGTTGTGCATTGCTTGGCCAGCCCAAGATAGAGCCTGTGTCAGTCAAATGTACTTTGTGGTAACATGGGTCTGTATACTCAGTGCCCAGGCAGGAGTCACTGCTGAGATGCTGAGTACCTTCAGATCTTTAGAGCCAGCGGGCTGGGAAGAGGGGTCAGTCTGTACCAGTCTACTTAATCTACTTAGCTCTTCCTGTTTGCTTAATTTTGCACTTTACTGCTTCTATGATCTCTGCCTCTTCCGCTCAACACCATTTCCACAATTACTAAATGTTAACATGGAGACTGAACAGGAAATAAAAATTTAAAAGTTGTCATAATCAGAATTAGCAGTAAGACCAAAAGAAGTTTTCAGGTGTCACACTTTGTCTAGCCCTGCTCTCTGGAACAGTTTCCCTGCTTTCCCGGGGACATTTCAGTCTGTTATTTCTTTCTTCAAATCATGCCTGAAAGCCCTTCTTTCCCCTTCAGATCTCAATTGGCTTTCTCAGTGAAATGGCTGTGGCTCCATGTGCGAACGGAGTGACACAAAACCTAAGTGCCCTACCTGGATCTAGGACAATGGTGGCCTTTAAAGAAATGGCAAGCCAGTTATCTTCAGAGTGCTGAGCTGTGCCTGTGCTAGCACTTAACCTTCACTTCCCCAATCACACTGGTACAATAGTTAGACCTTGCTGATTTTGTTATTCCTTTGGAATAAGTTTCCTTAAAATAGCCTAGCCACAAGGGCGTAATGAGGTGCACAGCTGGGCAAAGCTTTCTGAGCAGCAGGAGGAAAAAGAAAGAACATATGTGGGACCAAAATGCTCTGAGCCTGCAAATGACTGATCTCCAGTCATTCAAATGGCTAAAGATTAAGGACTCACCCAACTAGATCAGGAAAAAATCCAGACAAACATCCCCCTCCCAAAAAAAACTAACCCAACCCAACCCCAAACCGGAAAAAACCAGCAACAACAAAAATCCCCCAACCACCAAAAACTAGCAAATTTGAGGAATACCAGTCAAAAACAGCCTGGAAAAAAAAAAAAGGGATAAGGGTGTGATATTTATATCTTATATGCTGCATTTTCTCTCTGCATTCCTATTTTACCATAGAGCATAGAAACCACTAGTCATTCTGTAGAAGGAGACTATAGAACTCTTATTTTAAAATGGAGCTCCTTAATCAGGGACCAGAGGTACTTGGAGTTCTTTTCCCACCTCAAGAACTGCAAAAGGGCTGCTTTTTTTTTTTTTTTCCTTTTTTTTTTTGTGCCTGGGAGCCTACAGGACGCAGACTTGCCAACACAGCACTAAAAGAAGTTGATTTTGCTTGAAATGGGCTGTATTAATCTTCCTACCTTAAATGCAATGCATTCTGCCAGTTATATGTACATATTATAGATCAAACAAAATCAATTGCTCCATTCTATCAATTCTACCCAAGGGAAAACATAGCAACAACATGATATAAATTCACCTCTGAAATCCTCTTCCCAGCACTTTTTCAAATACAGTAACTGTAAACCAAAGTATTTCAGTCACTAAAGCTTCTACAATTAAATATCCACTGTTAGTCTTGCATCACACTATCCAATCTAACATTACACACCTTAAAGATTCCAAGTACTCCTGTGATTCCTATGCACAGCCACCACGGCATTCAGCATGCTAATTTCAAAACCTGCTTCATCTCCTGTTCCAAACACTGATACAAAGGAGAAGTGTTGCACACACATGCAATGACAGGGAAGAAGGTTACTGTAATGTCCAAAAACTTTGTTTTCTCTGCATTTAACTTGACTATAAATTAATTGGAGAAAGCACTGGCAATATTTGTATATATTAGAAGGCATAAGAGCAGCAAATTCACTGCCAACACTGTATAGCCACCACAAAACATATACCTCCCCCAGCTTCAAACACCTTCAACTTATTACCATTTAGAAATAGGTAGAGGGAGAAGGAAGGTCTGATCACGCCTTAACCTAAAATAACGTTTTGCTTTGTCAGGTTAATTATACATTCTGACATCAGAAACTGAAATTAGCAGGCGATTTTCCCTTGGGTTGCCCAGACACAGTAGAATGAATCATGCCCGCTCTTGTGCTGCACCTGGGACCATGGAGAACAAGGGATGGAAAGACCAACATATTTATTTCCTTGCTCTGATCTCTGTGGCTAGAGTCATAGCCATGATCTGGCTTTGCAGGGGCTGTGATGTGGCTGGCTGGTATTGCTGTCATCCCAAGTGTGGCAGAAATGGCCATCAGCTACCAATGGGTGCATTTCCACTGCCACAAAGGCACATTCACTGCTGTCCTTTGATCCTGGTGTGAACCCATGCACCAGAGTTTCCCAAAGTGTCACTGAAACTTTCTGAAATTAATTTGATGTGACAACGGTGTTCAACACAGGGCATTCTCCTCAGAAAAAAATACAGCCAGACTTTTAGCACTTAAATACACAAAAAACACTCTCCAAATAACTAAGATACCCTCTTCCTCCTTACAGCTATTTAGGACAAGATGCCCTAAGTTAGCCTAAGTCTTCAATCTTACAAAGAGCACTCAGACACATCTTTTGCTTGTCTCGTTCATGGTTTTTTTATACCTAAAGTTCTCCTGGCATTTTGTTTCCATGGTGGCTGCTTTTCAACTACTCCCGCTCTCAGGCCCCACTTCCCCTCATCCATTCACGCTGTTAAAAGCTCCCTACCTGATGCAGCGGAGCAGCCTGAAGTTACCTCCGTCCACCCCGGGGCTGCTCCTGCCGAGCTTCGCCTGCTCCTCTTCCTCTCCCGGAGCTCCCTCTGCTGTTGGAAGCGAACCCGCGGAAAGCCCGAGCGCTGCTGCGGGGCGCGGATGGGTCTCCGGCGGAGCAGCATAAATGGAGCTGCATCCTTGCTGCTCACCCCGCAGGGGTTCTTTTTGTCCGAGCGTCAGAGCAATAGGAAAATTTGCCTTTATGTTCTGTCTCCAGCTGTTTGGTGTAGGACATGAGCACAATGGTGTGGAGTAGCTGCAGACCCAAACTGCTGATTAATTACAAGAGATGCTATAGGAAAGGAAGGGAAAACTCTGCCAGAATTTATGAGTAAAAAATAAGGCCCCAGCCTGTGAAAGCCATGTGCTTTTTCTGCCTGCTGTAGGCAGACTGGCCTCACACTATGACAGCCTTGTTAGAGGGCACCTACACACTGCAGGTGCCTGGAGGTATGTGCCAGCTGCAGCAGACCATGCTGAGCCAGGTGATGGGAGATTTAAGCCCCCAGCCCCATGGCACGTGGGCATGAGGAGGAGGGATGCTCACTCTCCCATCACTCCCTGCAGAGCTATCCCCTCGCCATGCGGCACACAGGCGCCTCACTGCTGGCAAGATGCTCAGCCACTCTCACTCTGCTGTGCTTTGGGATTCCTAGGATTGGAGAAAGAGAGCACAAGACACTCATTTCACAGAAGTGAGGGGGCCAGGCCTCAAAACCTGCCAGTAACTTGTGCTGGTTTCTGCAGGGGCAGAGACATGCTGCCCTGGTGGCCAGGGATGGTGCTCAGCTCCACTCCCACCCTGGGGAGTGTGACACAGAAAGGCACCGAGCTGTCCCCTGCAGCCACGTCGGCACACTTGTTGCATTTGCCTTTGTATGTTGCCATAGGAACTACAGCCCCAGCATCTGCTCCTGCTGCTCCCTGCCACACTGCCTCTGCACCCCACTGGGCTCAGCCCACTTCTGCTTCTCTGCCAGCCTGATCATGCCTCCCCCTCACTCACGAACTCCCTGCCTCATCCTCTTTTTTGGGTGACAATCAGATTACTGCTGTAGTAGTTAATTATTGCATTAGTTATAATTTGCCTATTCATTTGTCTTTCTTCTTCCCTCCCACCTTCGAATAATTCCATCTCTCCATCCTTTCCACCTTCACACTACCGCTGCTGTTTGACTCCCATCCCCTTTTCTCTTGCACTCCTCATCCACACAAAGCTTTGCTACACTGCTCTACCCTTTCCTTCCTCTTTATCTCCCTACTATTTACATCTTATGTGCTCTCTCCTAACACCTCTTGCTCCATCCTCTCTCTCAGTTCTCCTATAGTTTCCTTCCCTTTAGACCCCCTGCCTACCACCTCAGGTTACTGCTTCACACAGGTCTTCTCTTTCTTCTACCTCTGTGCAGGGGTACTGCTAGCTTCTCCCAGGTCTGAGCCAGGCTTGTTCCTCTCCTTACTCTCCCTGGCTCTTATACAGTCAACAGCATTACCCATTCTCTGCTCCTACTTATCCAAATACATCAGGAACTGTATCTTCTGCCACCTCCTTTAGCCTTACTCAATCTTTTACAGCTCCAAATCTTCACTTTCCTCCAGGCTCCTTTATCAAGACTTCCAAGGTAAGCACCTTATAATTTCTCCTTGTCCCTAAATCCCACCCTTACACACCTTTTATGTTCCTTGTTCTCTGAATGGGAGAATCCAGCCAGCACCACAGCTAACTCTCCCCTCAGCCTAACAACCCTGATCTATACCTTTATTCCACTGCTTGCACCATTAAGTTTTACAGCCTCTCACTCCTCTATCTCTGTCCTCATCCCTCTGATTGTGTTGCTGCTTTTACTGTCATTAATTGCAAATTCCCTTTGAGGCTGTACTCCTTCCTGTCTTATGGAATTGCTTTTCTTCTCTGCTGTCTTCTTTCTTTCCACAAAGACCCTTGGACCAGGACCCCAGTGACCTCCATCTATTCCCACAACAGGCACATTATTCATCCTTCCTTGCCCTCATCTGTTCCCTGCCCTCTCCACACGGGAAACTCCAGCAAGCCTATCTTCTCCTTCCTCCCCTGCGAAGGACAAAATGTCTCCTGGGTGACCTTCTGGAGACCACCTCATCTGTCTGGAGGGCTTCAGCTAACATCTACAGCTCTGCTGGTCCCCACTCCTGATGGGTGTCTCTCCACCTTGCGTCTCAGCCTTTTCTAGATGAACTGAGTGCTGCTAACATCACCACCTCTGATTCTTTTACTTTTCCTTGCAAGTCCCTTGCATTTGCACACTCTGTTTTCCTACTAGAAACATCACTCTTTCTTGCATTGTTTCCTTTGCTTCCACTTCTCCAGCTTCATTTCACCACTACAAAACCAACAGTGGTCATGAAATTTCAACATTTAAACTATTGCCGCTGGACATGCAGGAGGTGCATATGAGAGAGCACATAAGGATGTTCTAAAGGCATGGAATTTTCCATTTGTATTATATTTTCATACATACTTCAGACCATCTGTGGAAAGCTGTAAAATGACTAGTTGGAAACATATTATAAAATTGTGTTATTTTACTTAAAACATTAATTTAGCAGACTCAGATCTGAAAACTCAGCAAAACATGAACAGTTCTCTTGCATTTCCCAATTTTGCTCATCTTTTAACAACAAGATCTCATAGTTTAATGTGACCCAGTCTTCCCCTACCGTCTGTGACTCTTGAACCCACATTTGGCTGCTAGCTTGGCATGTGTTACATTTTTTTGTAGTCTCAGGTACACATGTGCTTGTTAATGCATCCTGCAGTAATCTGCATGTGTGTTCTCAAGTAAGGAGAAGTGAAGCCACACTTCATTATTTTGTAATGACACCTCTGGACCCTGAGATCAGTACATTACCAAGTCTTTTTCTGGCTCGTTTGCAGTGTTCCTTTAGGTGTTTTTTGCACACTGTGTTGTCCTGCTATGCATATATTTGGACTCAAATTTCCAGCTTTGAACACTACCTGTCCATTGGAACAGCATCCTGGATACACTTGAAGTTAGCTTTGTGACCATCTCTGTCCTGCTTCCCAGTATTTGAGAAAGCTTCTTATATCTGTTTAGTTTCAAAATGCCATTTTGTGGCAATTCTGGCCTGGAGGAGACTGGCAACTTATGTTCCTGGTTTTCTGTATATGAAATTTCTACACTTTAGTTCTAAACTTCTGGGAAAATAGACTGTCTGTGCTGTTAGCTCCTAACCACCTTTTTTTTCCCCCCCCTTATATAGAACAGCTTGTCTTACCTGTGCTTACTGCAGAATTTCTTCTTCACATCTGAATACCAGTTGTTGAACATGTCTTTAAAAACTTCTTGCACACCCTCTATGTGTGTGCCTTTTCCCTTGTGCTATCTTTTGTCTTTCCACTTCAAAACCAGCCATTCCTATCTTTCCTGTGTGAGTTCCACTGCAAAACAAATTCAGATTAGCGCAATAGGGATGGATACCCAAACTTTCAAATTACGCAACCCTATGCTTGATGGTGCTGTGGCATGAGATCTCCTGGTACTCACAATAATTGTGCCCCCAATCTGCAGTTGTGTCCATTGCAAACCCCTTTGCTTGGACGGCTAATCAGTAAATCTGAATATTTATAAAACGACAACACAATGTTACTAAATCCACAGTAAATTCACTGAAAACAGCCTAATTTTTCCAATTTATGCTCACTTACTATGTCACTTTTTCTAGGTTTCCTGCAGTGACAGTGGTCCATCACAATACCTCCAGAGACACAACCTTCACATATGTTGAATTCCTACACATAAATTGTGGTGGGAGTAGTTGGCTTCAGCAGGCAAAGTTTTTCATTCAGAGCTTGTTTGCAGAACCAGAAATTAATCTCCAGGGGTTTAAGACAGTCCCACAGCCTCATGCCCAGCCCCAGGGAATCCACATTTTTCTCTTCTTTTATAACTAGGTTTTGTTTCACTCATAAACCTCTTGATAATAAGCACCAGCTGCACAGAGCAGTGGCAGCTTGTGAGTAAACGAGGATGTTTCTTGTGCAAGAGGGAAGAGCCAAAATGCACCTAAGGGAGAACTCCAGGAAGGACTGGACAGTCAGTGTCTTGTGATTAAATTGTACTTCACATCAGGACTACTCAGAGGAGAAGCACTGTTTAAATTTGGAAGTCTGGAAATTGGGATTGGGAATGGAAAACAGGGAATGACTGGGGAGATGCTGTGACCAGTACCCTCCTCCAGGGGGAGGAGTGTGCTGGAAAAGGACAGGACAGTTGGAGTCTATGTTAGGGAACAGATAAGCCCTTCAAAGCACAGGCTCTATTCCTGCAATATTCCCCATTAAATTTTCCATAGTAAGTCCAATATTTCTATTTGCACTGGCCAGCTCTTTGTGGTAACATCAGATATCAGACAAATGTTTCCTTCTATTGTCTTTGCGTCTCCCAAAGGACCTTTGGTTTGAGTTTCTTTGCCAGCAAATAAGCAGCAAAAGGAGTTGACAGATCAAGATCAGTGATGATGGTAGGAATGAGCTGACCATGTTAGTGGTTGCTGTTAATTCTTCTCTGAACAAAGTACAACTAGTTTTCCCAGAGCTGCATGAACAGGAAGGAAGAGTTGATCTCTACTTTAAGCATGTAGTGAACTGGGATGAACTCCCAACTTGAGAAACTGGGGCTGGGGGTAGCTGAAGATCCCTTAAACGAAGACCCATTTCACTCTTTTTGTCTTACTTACCCTTGTGTGGAGTTCCTAAATCTAGGTGAGCAGAATGTGTCTCAGAATAGTGGCTGGTTTGCTTGGTTTGCCAGGAGGAAGGACAAGGTGAGCTCCACACTGCTGGTGTCCAGGCTGTTGGAGACACAAGCAAATGAGGGTGCTCTCTTCCCCTTTTGCTTGCCTGCACACAGCAGGTAGGCTGTGTCCTTACCTCCTCCTTTTGGGCTTGGAAAGAACAGGAGGAGCAGAGGGGAGATGGTCTTTACGACTCAACTCAATTAGCAGAGACACTATATACAGCAAATTCCCAGATCACTGAGCTCACATTAGTGTAAAACCCTTATATTTTCCTTTCCCATCCAGCCGGATCATTTGGAAAAGAGGAAAGTCACTATACCCATGGACAAGTTTGTTGTGTTCTCTGCAGCAAGTCCATGGCTGGATTGGAGTTTGCAGTTTGTCTCAAAGCTAATACAAAATCTGCCTTTGAAGTGCAGTAGGCATTACAGGGGAGTGGTACATGCACCTCTGGGATCCAACCTGCCACATCTCCCCTGGTTTGGACACCGCATCGGTGTCTTTGCTCAACGTGGTACAAAATTTTTAGAACACAGAAAAGCAAGAATGGATCAGACACACACAGTTCTTGGATCTCCACTTCAATTTTTCAAGATTTTTTCCCAGTCCATTCACTTGAGTTTTGTGGATGTTTTCTTACTGTTCCAATTCAAGTGTGTATAGGCTTGAAAAATGCTGATAGAGATCTTTGAAAACCCTGAATGCAGCCAGTGGAGAGAATTGAACTCTCCCACCTGTATAGAAACAATTGCATGTTGACACCTGCAGACCAAAGCTTATGAATTCATTTTCTTTCTCTAGGAATTTGAAGGTAGGATGCAGCACTTTACTGCATCTCTGGTTAATCAGTGCCTGGTACAGCTTCATGAAGGACATGGGTCATTAGCCAGAAGTGCTTGCAGATATGACACAGGACCATGGAAGTCCTCTCTTCTGCTGGAGTAAGAACTTGAGGTAAAGCAGGATATTGTCAACAGCAAGACTTTCGTGATCTCCGTGGAAGTTGAACAAACCTTGAGTTGCTCTGAAAACATCCCATGACACTGTTTATGAACTGCACTTGCAGAAGCTCTACCTTTATGTAATACAATGATAGTTTTGTTACAAATCTGGAAAACCCCATGCTTTGAAAGAATAGCTCCTTTTAGGTCAAGAAAGCTTCTTTTACTTCACGTGGGGTATGCAAAAGAACCACAGAAAACTGCATGGGTCCATGATCTAGAGAGATCACATGGAGAGCACTGAAGGGAAATACAGGCCTCCCTTTCTTCCCATCATTGTGTTTGGAATATGTTTCCAATTGCACTAGTCACAAAGCAATCAAAGAAACTTGTCCACAGTGGCAAACTGAAGATGCCCTATCAGACCACATTACAGGGTGCTACACAGTATTGAATCCTTAGTCACAACAGACAAAACAACATCCACATGACTGTAGGCAACAATGTACTCAATTTCCATATGTCTTAACAGAAAAGAAAGCACAGCTCTTCAAAGAAAATGAAATTTGTCTTTGGAGGATGCCCATGAACATGTTTCTTCCCCCTCTTAGATCCTTTCCCACCTTCCCTTGCATGTAATGGGGAAGAAGGGAGGCCATCCCCTGCAGCGCCCAAGAGGCAAAGAGCTCATCAGCCAGACACCCTTGGCCCTTCCCAGACTCCCAGCAAGCTCCAGTTCCTGCAGCCCATCCTTCATCATTACCTGTGTTAGCAGGCTGTTCCCTAGGTTTGAGGGCAGGAAAATGCTTTGCTCATATGGTTTTGAGTGTGCAACATTTAGCATTCCCAGTCTTGGTCTTGGTCTGCTTGCCTGAATGTCTGCTGGTTTTAACAGTTCTGCAAAGGAAAACAAAAGCAAAATTATTAAACAATGCAGCCATGGCCTCATGGTAGCACAACAGCTGGGGCTGGCCACCACCACAAGGAGCAGCCTGGCCTCAGTGGGCTCGCTGTGGGGGCCCTGGCTGTGAATAACTTATCTGGAAGAACAAAGAGAACCAGTAACAGACTTTCTGTCAGAGATGACTGAAGCCTGTTACTGCTATCTTCCAGTACTTGTTATAAAACGACTACTATATCTAGCACTAAGAAACACTCTCTTTTTTTCGTTAGGTCACTCTTGCAGCATGAATAGAGTAAGTAAAAACTGCAAAGGAAAAATGTTTCCTTTTTATTACTGCAAAGACACTTTGAAGACGGTCAGGCTAGGGAAGTAAACTCTGCTCAGGCTGCAGCTGTTCTCTGACCTGAATGAGGGCTCCACGCAGAGCACCCCAGTGAGCGCTGCACAGCCGTCTGCTGAGCCGCTGGCAAGGTGTCTGCACAAATGAGTGCCTTTGCCTAACGGGCCGGCTGAACTGCCGCTGGAAGGGCTCGCAATCCGACCGAAATCCCATCAGAGGGTGGTGGGCAGAGTGTCCCGAAACGCCGGCAAATGGAGTTTAGACCCCGGCGCCACCCGGCCCCTACAGCAGGTGCCACTGCGGGCCGCTGCCCGGCCCCGCCCACCCCGGGCTCGGCACGGCCCCGGGCCCCGCTCACCCCGGGCCCCACAGCGGGACATGACCCCTGCGGGCGCCGGGAGGCCGCGCCAGCCGCTCCGCCGTGGGGCTGCCGCCCGCGGTCGGGGACTGGAGCCGCCCGCCGGCAGGAGGCACCCGGGAGCCGTGCGAGGGCAGCGACACAGGGACAGGGGAGTGTGGGAGCTCCAGCACCCCGCGCCCAGCGCCCGGCGCCCGGCCAGCCCGCCCGCTCACGGCCCGGGCACGGCCGGGCTGCCTCGGGGCCTCACAGGGCCGGGCCGTGCAGAGCCCGCGGGCAGGAGCCCGGGCACCGCCCTGGTGCCGGCCATCGCCGCAGGGCAGAGTGCGGCTCCACTTGGCGGGCACGCAAGGCTTTACGCCTTAAAGATCACCTTGAAAAGGCACTCCGGGCCCGTCATTGCTACTGACCAGGATTCATGATGACGCTCTGGAAAAAGCCAATATTCTCCTCTTTCCATGACCAGTGAGCGAGGCAGCCACGGGAGAATGTGTGCCGTGTTGTTAAAGCTGAGTCTGTTTACGCTCACACTATGAATGAACTTCAGAATGGTGGAAGGTTTTTAACTTCTCTTTCCTTTCTTATTGACTTTTTTTGCCAAAAAAGCATTACACGTTGGAATATTACAAAAGAATAGCAGAAAGAAGGAAAAGCAAAGGCATGGAGGGGAAACCCCACCAAGACCAACAAAAAACCCAAACAAAATTAGGGACAAAAAGAAGTTGCAAGGACTTCTCAGTTCAAAGAATTCCTTCCCTCATGGGAGGTCCCCTACTGGACCTACCCTGTCTAGACCCTTGGCCTCAGTCACCTGGTGGGGCTGGATAACAGCAGAATCAAAGTGACACTGTGCTGTGCCCCTACCTGCCAAAGCTAAGGAAAATTGCTTGTGCCAGGCATCTGAACCCACAAAGATTCCTTCTCCCACAAACATACTTTTCTAGTTGGTAATTTTCCTTCCAGCTCTTTCCTTTCAAGGAGAGGAAGAAAATGCTCTCTCAGTGTCTCAGTGAGCTATGCCGTTCTCAGACCCAGCACCCAGCCCTCTGCTTGCTTCACTGCTGCAGTAGTTGTGGCTTTACCAAGAACTCTCAGCAGTCACAACTCGAGCAAAATGCTTGAAATTTTGGCGATTATTTTCAACTTCTTGGTATGTCTCCGAGGCCAGGATGGAAGCCAGAGTGGGAGAGACAGGAAGGGCCCACAGGCAATGGAGGAGGTTCTGGCAGCAGGGCAGATGAGCAGTTGCCCACCAGCCACTTCAGACACACCCCAAGGTACCTCAGACTGCACAGAGCTTCCAGACACAGTGTGGAGCCTCAGGAGATGGATCTGTGCAGCAGCAACCACCAGAGTGCAGAGGGGCATGTAAGGATGTACTGGAGACCTTTAGTCTTAGAGGTGGGAATAGGGGACAAGAGATGGTGAATTCGGAGATCCATAAGGAAGGAAAAGAAAAAAGTGCGAGCAGGTGCTGTGGTTCTCTAGATTATCCTTTCTGTCTCTTTAGAGTCTCTCTGTGCTTGCAAAGTGACGATGAAAACTGGGCGCTACTCCGTGCTATCAAAGGCAGATGTGCTGTGACTGACCAGAGCAGCGTTACCCCCTCTAGTGCTGCGTGCGGGGTCTGCGCAGCACTCACCTGCTCAGCCTGAGCATTTCAGGAAGCGGTGCCTGCCCATGTCCTTCACTGCCTCGCCAACAGCACTCTCTGCTGCTGGCCAGGTTTCTGCAAGTGCATTATTCTGCCTGTGCTGTCACCTACCTCAGCTATGTCTGTCTTTCTCCTGAGGACAGCTGGTGGATCCCTCAGTACTTCTGACATCTTCCTAGGTGTCACACAATGCTCAAGCTTCAGTGTCTCCTGATGCTTTCTGTAACGTGAACAGCACAAGCAGCCCCCTCTGCACACACATACCAAGAGCCCCCTTCACCTTTCCCCAGCACTGCTTTCTGCTTCTCTGGCACCCAGCCTGGGGAAGTTAGCTCTCCCCACCAATCCCATCTGTGCATAGGCAGGGGTGAAAGGGACCGTGCTGAGCAAGGATAGGCAGGAGGGTGCCCATCACACACAGGGGGTGCTGGGCAGGCTGCAATTTGCAAGCACAGTCTGCCCTCAGCTCATGACAGGGCAACAGGAACTACTTCCCTGCCAGAAATGAGGGTGCTAGAAAGAAGGCAGCTTGCAGGTTAAGGCACAGAGGGACTGGTGGCAGCATGGCTACATGAAAGGACTTTGCTCTGAACATTGCAGATCTGGCCTCAGAGTTCTGCTTTAAACCAGCTGACTCTGATGTATATCGAATCCAGATAATGATAACCAGGTTTAACTTGCTCTTTATGTCCATAAACACAAACTAGACAGAAATCTCTCCAGTCACTCTAGTGCAAGGGCATCCCCTTGAGGGTTTGCATCAGTGGAGTTCTGATGGTGTGCTGCAGCCTGTGCCTTCCAGTCATTCAGACTCCTTGTTTCAAGGCCTTTCTGGGCATCATGAACACAATCTCCAGAGGAGGAAAGTTTTTCCTTTGTGGAACTCTATTCAGATCTCCACCCATTGTTGCTAGAAATCTATGTATCTCCCTATATTAATGGCTTAATTTCAAACTACTTCCTTTTTAGCAGCAAAGAAAATCAATGGAAGATGCCCATATGATATGATTACAGATAAAAATGATATAATTATTGAATGACCCAATTCCCAGGCTGCACACAGCTCTCCATAGAGTTAGGGCACAGCTGATCTTAAGGTGCCTGTCTCCACCTGCCTTGGCCACATGTTGAGGTTTGCCTGCTGGGTCTGCTTCTGTGCATTGCCCAGCTGAGAAACTTTCTGCTTGTTCAATTGAATTATTTTCCCAGTGTTTTGGAAAACCTCAGCTATTGTCCAGCTTGACCTCAAAGTTGCTTTCTCAGACAGTGTCATCCTTTTTCTCCTTCCAGAAAGCTTTGGTGTTGTATGAAGGATCTCCAATTTCTCCTCAGTTTCTAATGTGAGTTTCTACTGTGGTTTTTTTTTTGTTTCTTTTTGTTGTTGTTGTTGTTGTTGTTGTTCTTTCAGGTTTGATTTTTTTTTTTTTTAATAGCTGCTCAATTAGACTCCTAGCCTTCCTGCAATTAAGTGATCTGAGAATCCAGATCACTGTTTCCATCAGAACTGCTTCTTCTTCCTTCTTCACTGAGGTGCTCACAGCTCTTCCTTCCTGGGCAGACCCCTGTGTTCCCAGGCTGTGCCTGCAGATCCAGCCCCTCCCTCCTGCTCTGTGCACCCTGTGCAGAGCACCCTGCTCTGGGCACCCTGTGCACTCCGGTTCCTGTCATGGTTTTCCTCCCTGAGTTAGAGACAAAAGTCTTGACTTAGGGTTCAGTCATGCAATTCTTGCTGGAAACTTTTCTTTGCTGCCTGCAGTTCCTGAGACTGTATTTTCCATGGGCCTCTAGGTCATTGGGACCCTAGGCTGTCTGGGAGGTGGGAGCCATGTGGGCTCCCTGGGGCAGCAGAACAGGACCCAGCAAGCAGGATCCATCCATCATCCCAGCCAGGGAGCAGGGCAGGCCAGGAGGCAGAGGGACAGCCCCAGTCCCGGTCATCAGTCACGTTCTGGGGAATAGGACTGGGCCAGGATATCAGCCCACAACTGAGCAGTCTCTGTGACTGAAGGTGGAGGCTTTGTAGACCAGTGGGGCCACCCCCCATCCTGTATCCTCCACCATGGGAGGCAGTCTTCAGCAACCTCAACACCTTTCCTAGATCCCTAAAGTAACAGCAGCTGCTGCCACTGCAGGTGGGGCCACATCCAGTCCCAGCTGGTCCCAGCTTGCTGGCCTGGGGCAGGGACTGACTGTCCAGGATGGGCAGAGCCAAGAGCCCTGTGCCTGTTGCCAGCCTGGCTGCACTCTGCGGGTGTCATGACATCCTCACCTCTGCTTGCCCTCCTGCCTGTGGCTCCACAGCCACTTGCAAGGCCCATGTGTTTCATTCCATAGATCTCCCCAGTTCCACAGCTGTGACAGCCCATCCTGGCACATCCTTTCTCCAGGTATCCTGGGCACATGATGTGGAGGAAGCACTGGAAGGGGTACAGCCAAACCCACAGCATCTGGGTGCTTTGTCAGCCCCTAATATACTGTTCCTTGGGGTCATGCCCTCCATCCCATGACAGCTTTGGGTATTCCCAGTAGTCCTCACACTGGTGGTGCCCATGGAGAGCTGTGCAAGCTCCTGCCTCTGTCAGCACAAGATCAGTGTTCCATTGCAGCATCTCTGCTGCACCAGTGCAGCTGCTGGCTGCTACAGGTGAACCTTCGCATTTTTACCTCTCCATTTTTCCAAGGGAAGGAAGCATTTCACCTCTTGCAATTATCTATTGACTGTTGTGTGATAAAAGCCAATTCATAGAGAAGGTTATTCCTCATGCCTCTCCTCTCTGAATTTCCCATTAATAATTACTCAGTCTGCCAATCAGGTTTGTGGGGTTTTTGTTTTTTTTATTTTACCTACAAGATGATTCTGTGTCTTTCTTGCTTCTCTCTGGTTTTAATATGATAGCACACAGAGACTGCACTGTGAACAAGTGAAACTGCATGTTCACACTTCTATGGAAACCACTGACAGGCTCTATATTTTATGATTTGAAGGTATTCATAATTCAACAGGAAGTTTTCAAAGTGCATACATATGTACATACATTCTCCTTTTTCTTTGATTTAATATTTTACCTGCTTTTCAGAGAAAGCAGCTGCTCATCACATACCTGAGCCATTATAAAGAACTGGAAACCTGACAGAATTTTGTGTGGTGGTTCTGGGCACTGGAACCACATCCCATAGCCTGTGGGTACCTGTTTTCCATTTTGTGCAAATGCAAACTCTGGTTGAAGAGAGAAGCATTTCTCACAGCTGAAACACTCTCCCCATTATGGGCAGAGCTGCAGCACAGAACCTGTAACCTTAAACTGGCTTTCTGTGTGCTGGCTGTTGTCACTTGTGCTGTGCCCAGCATCCCTCTGTGGCATTTTCCCCATCCATCTCCTGGCCTGAGGGCAGGCTGGGAGACCCAGCTGATCGAAGCAGCTACCAGCAAGAGGCAAGAAGTCTGTGTGAGCACAGTTTTCTTAGGAAACTGCCCTAAACACTGAGGTGAGACAAGTTCAGTCTTATAAAATAAATGTGGCTCCCCAGTGCTAGGGAATATTTATGTTACTTGACTCAAAACCAAAATAAACAACCCCCCCCCAAAAAAAAAAAAAAAAAAAGGAAGAAAGGCAGTGGGAACCCTCAGCTGTAACATAACATGTGCAATGTCTCCTGCCCCACACTGCCCCAGGGCTGAGGTGGACTCTTCGAAACTGAGGGGCATCACAGGACTTCTAGGGGAAGTGTCTCTGTTTTAATCCTGACATCAACCACTGAAATCTGTAATTAGCAGAGTGCTTTTCTGGAGCTGTCTCTATATCTGTAGTAAGGCTGCTCAAAGTGTGTAATTACTCCGGCCCAACCATCCCACAGGTGCCAAGTGAAGGCAAACTCCTCACAGCCATATTCCTGCAGCACAGGACAGACAGGTGGGGAATAGAAGCACCCAGAATGCAGCCTCAGATGCTCCCAGGGATTTGGGACATTGCTGCCACCATGCCCTGAGCCCTGGTGGCAGCATCCCATGGCACAGTGAGCTAGTGTGGTGTACTTTGCCACTGCACTACTGGGGATTTTGCCCACTGTGTTGTCCTGCCTGTGCCTCGCTGCAAGGTGCCTTACTGTGTTCTGAGTGCATCTGCAGCCTTGAGAGAAGCAAGGAAAATGCCACTTCACAGATATTTTTCCTCTGACTCCTTTCCTGGATTTTCTTGGATCCTCTCTTTGTTTTCAGACTTGCATGTGCTGAAGCAATTTGCAGTCATGTCTAGGTATTACATTGCTACTAAGTCCATTATTTCATAGATTTCTTCTCCTGTGGAGTTCTTGCAGCTGCTGCTGTCTTGCCAGTTAATTTCTTATGTATTTCCTTTCAAATCTGAATTGAATTATTGAGTATACATAATGAGGCACAGTAGGAAGAAAAAAGGCAGATAAAAGCTGACACAGACCAGATGCCTCTACCAGCCACTGCTGCACCAATAGAGAATGTGGGTAAATATCAGGTGAATGATAAAAACAAGGATATGGACAAATAACTTGCAAGGATTTTATCATCAGCTGCTTATATAGGGGTTTTGAAAATTCCCTGCCCTCAGAACATCACCATTTCTCTGAACTTCCCAAGTATTATGCAGTTCAAGGGAGATTTTGAGAAGGAGCTCATTTACATTAGAAAAATATTGAATACTGTGGGAACCGATGGTTGAAAGAGTTCAGCAAAAAGACCATCCTAAGGGAGCACAGCACATCAACAACAACAACAACAACAACAACAAAAAACAAAAACAAAAAAACAAAAACAAAAAACAAACCCCCCCCTCCCCAAAAAAAAAAAAAACCAAAACCCCAGAGACACAGTCAGTCTCCCTTCACCTCCCCAGCAGGATCACCTATCACCTGCCCATCCTTAAGACTTCTTAGTCTCAGTTTTACATGCACCTTTACACTGCCTTAGTGTTGCCCCTGTGCTGCCTGGAGGGGATCCCACACATTTTCTGCATCCTCTTCTTCCCAGCCTTGTTCAAAAGCACTGTGAAATTGTTTGTAGGCTTCTCTGAGTGTAGATATTCATCAAAAATGTCACCTTCACCAAGTAGTTTCAGCTTGTTTCAGGGCTTCCTCATAGAAATTCCCACAGTGAATAGCTCCACTGGCAGCAGCTTAGTTGACTGCAGTGGAAGAAGATTTACACTTTTAAAGACCTCTCCCTTTTTTTTTTCTTTGAATCTTTGTTAAAGTGATAAGAAGTTATTTTGGAAGAGTCTACAAGCAAAGGCTTCTTGAAAAAGTGAAACCACAAAATTTTTAACATAAGTGGTTTATCACTACTGTTTGCCAGCTATTTTATTAAGTGTTAGGAAAATAAGCAAATTAAGTTTCCTACTGGTTATATTATAAATAGATCAGGCACTTGAAGCCCTCCAGTTGTTTGCAATTTGTTTCACTAAGAGCAATCTGCCTTTCAATTCTGATGTTCTGCATAGTAACAGAGAAGGAAGGTACAGGATTTGTAGTTTGGTTTTTAGATCCACCTTCTTCCTTCTACATGAGTCACTTGTGGCAGCTGAGAGAGATTTCTCCCCCTCTGTGCACGAAGGAGGAGTTGCATGATACTTTGGAGGAGAAGCCATCCCCTTGGCTAGCCCCTCCTCCAGCAGCCACCTGTGTCCCTGGTCCCCCTGTATAATTTCATCCCTGTGCTATTCCTGACCTCATCTGAGCTGTGATTCCTATAAACATTGTGTCCCGTAGGCATTGCAGAAGACCTTTCTTTCCAGCTCAATAGCAGAGGAAAGATGATGTTTTCAATCCCCTTTGACTGCAGGCTTTCTCACAGTCCCCCAGGGAGGTAAACAGTAGAGGCTGTTTATTAACAGAGGATCCAATAGCAGAAAAGCTGCAGAAAGCAAACTGGAGTGAGGCATTCACTGAATGAGCCATGATAATCCTGCCTAAAAAACTGGTTTTGCAGAAAATAGGATCCAAATCAGGAAAAAGAACCATGTAGGTAAGCACTTAGAAACAGTCATAGAAATACAGTATTTCCTTATTTTACATGTTAGTTGCTCATTTTTATGTTATCAGCATGGGAATACTCCCAATAAGGTGATGTGATATCAGGCTTTTATGGCCCAGTTTTTTGGGTGACCTGATTTGGTGAGGATTTGAGCTACTGCTTGTGTGCCCTGCTTGTATGAAAATTTCCTGGTTAGCCCAGGTAATTCCTTTGCTTTTTAAAACCAGCAAACCCCCCCTTTCCCCATTCCCTCAGGGAAGAACTTTGACCACTCAATGAGGCAGCAAGGTGAGTGTGCCCCAGGAGGGTCCCTGCTGGCTCCCACTCTGCACCACTCCAGCTTTGCCTGGGAATGTGCCCAAGCCCAGAGGTGGGTGGCAGGAGACACTGGGCATTGAAGGAGTCAGAAAAAAAGTCAGGCAGAGGAAGTTCAAAAATAGACAAGCTTTTCCTGTAAGTCTGAGTTCTTTATTTAATTTGTTGTTGTTGGTTTGCATTTAGGAACTTTTTTTTCCCCTCAGTGATAGGGAAACAGAGAAAAGGAAAAGCTTTGGGAAACAGGCAAGGGAACAAAAAAATCTTTCAGAGCAAAGACAGGGGGAAAGAGAAGGATTTAAGAGGATCAATATCAAGGATAAAACCTTCCCCTACCCCATCAGATTTTAATTCTGAAGAAAGAGCAGAAACCAAGACAGCTGGAAAACTTCCTTCCTCTTCTATGCAGGCTTTCACCACTGCCATTTGCAGCTGGGTCCCTGTGGCCCTTACTGTTGCCCACCCCAGGGCTGGGCATACCTGTGATACCCACATCCAGGCAAGGACACCCTAAGGGGCAGGACCTGGGCTCCATGCCCCCAGAAAACCACATAGCCCTGTTGCCTTGGAACCCATTCAGTGCTGTGCTCGGCCTTTCCCTGACCCCTCCAGCTGCTGCCCTCCTCGCCCATGGGATCCAGCCACAGCCCCTCACTCCATGGAGCAGTGAAGAGCTGCACACAGACAGGATTTCAGCAGCAGAGGCTGATGGAGAGGAAGCAAGTCCAAAGGCAAGCCAACCAAACTCATGTATTGCTGACAAAGGGTGTATCTACACTGCCAAGGTCTCCTGCAGTGCAGTGTCACCTCCTGGCTTTACTTACTTTAGTGATCAGGAGCTTCTCTCAGCTATAAACCCCCAGGGAGGAACACAGAATAATTACTATTTGCTGTATAACTGTCACCAGGATCAAATCAGCATCTATTTCACCTGGAAAGTGGAAGACCCCCTAACCAGCACCGCTGGCTGCATACACCCCTGCATCATTCACATGGAACTGCCAGGATGATTTTCAGGGATGTCTGATGAGATGCACAGCAATAACAGGTTATTACATCAGTGGATTTTATCTGAGGATCTCAGAGTATTTAATATCACCTCTTGTCAGCTTGACAAACTCCTTTAAATGCTCCCCCCATGCCATAGGTGGGCATGGAGATGCCAGAGAGTCACCATGGGTTTCTACACCTGGGGCCAGACACAGCCCCTGTCCTGGGGCAATAGCTGGCATCATGCTCTGTGTGTGCTTAGCAAGTTAATTAGCAAAGAAAAGAGAGAAACTTCCCCAAGCCTGTCCCCAGCAGCATCTCTAGTGAATTCTACTTTTTTCACCACAAAAAGGGGCACAAGCCAGAGAGGGAACATAGCCCAGCCCCTGCTGCACAAGCCAGCACTATGGGAGGGCTGAGGCCTCTCAGCTCCTGCTAGCTCCAGCAGCAGCACTGCTCAGTGAGCTCCTCACCTCAGACCCTGCCCTGCACCCTCATAAAACCTTGTTTGGTGTGTTCCCAGTTTCCCCTGGCTTCTAGTATCTGCTGCCTGTCAGTGACACTGTGGAAAAGGCTCACATTCTGAGGTCTCACCTCTCTTTTTCATAGCCTTAAAAGGAAAAGCAAAATGTTTAAATTTTAATGCTTTGAAGTTTTGCAGAATAAATAAACTTCTTCATGAAGATTGCAATGGGAAAAAATTCACAGTGTGTCTGTAAGACATAATAAATCTGGCATCCATTGCATTATCTGTGCATCCATGGCAAATAACACATTAAAGGCCTGAAAACAAAGTTCTTGGGGACACCATGCAACTAAAAAAACAGGGAATCAGTTTTGTTATGTTGGAAGGCAACTGGAGCATCCGAGGCACGTGTAAAGATGGAATCAAAACCTACCGAGATGGCTGCCGGACTCATAGAAGCATGACATTAATGGAATTCACTTTTAAGGCTCCTAAACTGGAAACACTTCTTTATAATGGGAGGTGTTTTCATACAGGATGCCCTTGGAGGACTGAAGGGACTGTAAATGTGAACTTAAGGAGTGTTCTGGGCCTTCTGTGCTGTAGAGAAAAAGGGTGTGAAAAATGGAAATACGTTTGGCATGGAGGCAGCTTTGGGCCATTTGTTTGTACTCTGTCTGAATTCCTTGCTGGCCTTGTTTCTAAATCATCATTCTAAATCATCATTATCACAGATCCCCAGCAGCTGTGATCTCCAATGGAAAAATGTCCAGGCAGGCAATGTGTAAGGAAAACACCCTCATACATTAGGCAGATCTCTCAGGCATAACTTCTAAACAAGTACTGGATGAAACTACAGCTCAAATGGATGGATTTAGATGCACTTTCCAGCTACTTTTAAAACCTTTCTTGGATAGCTGGTTAAACGAGATTTAAATAAGGCTAAGGCTCAAATGTATTGCTGTCAAGGGAAAACATCCACACACACATTTAAATTATTGACTTGGGGAGACATTGTTCACTTTTGTTTGGATAGTGTCTCAGCACATATCAAAATCCTGGCAAAAAAATTCAGCTGGCCTGTGCTGTATAGAGGGTTGTACTCAGCTACTGGGACCAAGCACCCTTGAACACCCAGGGATGGTGGTTTGTGCTGTAAGTCATCTGGGTAGGGAACTTCTTCCCTCCTTTTAGCTGCTTGGGATCGAGCATCCCACAGTTGGTGCTGTTCACCTTCCAACCAGGCAAAGGATGCAAAAAGGAGCTGAAGGAGGAGGAAACAGCCTGTGCCACCTGAGGGATCTGAGGCAGAGTGACCTAATTGTACCTCTGAGCATCCTACCCCTGGAGCCTACTGATTAGTTCAGCCAGTGATTATTCCTTTTCCTCTAATCCCTGTCTAAAATATTCTGGGCCAAATACTAAGACAGACAGGACCTCTTCCTGCCAGGACTGGGCACACCTGCAGCATGGAGAGGAGAGCTATTAGTGACACTGGGAGCACCTCAGCTGGCCTCACCACATGCCACATGTCACAGGCCTCACCTCTGCCACATGTCCTCATTCCTGCTGTTTTAGAGCTTGCTGCCCTCTCTGGTGAGATGATGCAGAGGGACCCTTGGTGCTCTCCCCCAAGGAGAACAAGGGGAAGACTAGTTTGGGGAAACTCACCACTTCAGTCATCTACTGATCCACTAAATATTTTTCCTGGGGAAAAAAAATAATAAATTGCAAAACCTAGGACACAGAGACAATAAGGCTTGGAACCTGCAAGTTTTGAGAAGATACATGCTTTGTATTTAGGTGTAACTTTCCCCAAAGAGTGTGACTTACTTCTTGCCCCCTTATGACTGAGGACTCTTGAAACCTACCTAAGGGGAATAGGAGTAATGAAGCTGAGGTGAAAAAAAAAAAGACATTTAAGTAAACAAAGTTTTTTTATTTTTAATGAAAGCCCCAAGTGTCTTACTGGCAATTCCAGTGCTGGTGGGCAGCAGGGGAGCCTGGCTGGTGGTGTGGATGCTGCAGTCACCCTGTCCCACCCGTCTGCCCGGGGTCAGAGGGTGGCTGTGGGCCTGCAGGACTGACTGTCCCTGATGTGGGCTCTCAGTGTGGGCTGGAACACAGCAGAAAAGGAGGCTTGTGCCCATGGCAGCTGCTCCCTGCATTGCCATGGCAACACATCTGTTTCCTCCATTTCCCCATTCCTGCCAAGGGAGAGCCCCAGCCCTTCTGGCATTGACACAAGCCCAGGAAAAATCCAAGTCTCAACAAAACACCTTTTCACTGGTCCCTCTCTCTCAGGCCGCAGCCCTCTCTGCAATGACTGTAAAAGCCTTTACTCTGTCATGGACAGAACATTCTCTCACAAAGAGTTTGCCTTGCTGCTGCAGCCCTGTTTTTGAAAGAGCACTGTAACCCTTGAGCCCTTGGAGCATAAGGGCCAGCAGACCCCCAGCACCCCTCCCCACCCTGGGTATCATCACACCCCACAAGATGCAGCAGCCCCCTGCTTTACCACCTCACTTTTTTTCAGGCATGCAAGGTTTTATTTGCCCCCCTCATAAATCTTTTGCTTTGCAAGATTTATGGCAAAGCTCCACTTGCAGCAGGTACAAGCTTTAGCTCCTGTTGATGCACAAGTTGGACTCACCAAGTCCCAGCCTCATTTCTCTGAAGAAAACAGCTACAAGTACTTGGGTGCTCACAGGTGAGTGTGGGTTATGATGCTAAGGAGAGAGTCCCAGAGCTCTGGAGGAGCTGTGAACAGCACAGGTACTGTGGCAGAGCTGGATCATTGATGCTCAGGGTGCCTGAATGCTGGTGCTGGCAGGGATGAGCCCCTTGTGCAGCTGGTTTTTGCTAATGGATGCTCCCAGCAGTTTGGAAGCAGTGCCTCTCCATTTTCACAACCTCTGCAGCAATACTGGCTGGCAAAGGTGAAGCACGTGCTCAGCAGTTCTTCCAGCAGACTATGGGGGTGGCCAAGCTCCTGGGAGGGGCTGCTTGGGCAGGAGCAACCAGCCCGACCTGCTTGGCCAATCCAGCCCTCAGCTGGCAGGACCACTTGGTTGCTCCTCATCTGTGCAAGTGCCAGGCCTTGCAAAGCCATTTCCATCAGCTCAGAAAGTTTCTTTTCTTGTCTATTCTACTGATTCATGCCCCTGATAAGCTCTCTAGTTTGAAAAAATATGTCCAGGCCCATGACTTTGTAGAAATCTTCAGCTCATTAAAGGCACAGGGGTAAAACCCCCCAAAGGTTAGGCTGTGTTTCCAAGGAGCACTCTAGCAGCACATCTCTGCTGGGATTCATTTACCATGTCCTACCCCATGCAGAGTACAGTGCTGACGAGCTGCTGGTGATGGTGAGCAGGGTCAGGGTTTCCAGGATGACACAGGTGGCACAATGAGATCTTGCAGTGAGGATGTAGCAATAGATTTCTTATATTTAAAGAATATAATAAATTCTGTCCCTTTGAGACTGTCAGTTCTCAGTGCATCCAGCACAGAGATGCTGCAGTCAAGTGGGTAAATCAACTGCCTCATGGGTAGCATCACCTTCAAAACACAGGTGAGTAGAGCTCTGCTGCTTCCAGCTGTCTTGCATCCAACCCCAGAAAGGATGCCCCTCTCACTCTCCACCTCTGCACTGCAGAGGATCACGTGCCTTGGGAGAGGGACAAATGGATAAATGAGGTCACAAGTCTCCCAAGCACTAATCCTGCCTGTATTTGCTCCTCCACTTCAGTTTCCCAAAGCTACTCTTTGCATAGAGTATTATTTTGCTCTGTGGTTTTGTTTGCAACTTGTTCTGAACTCATCTAGCTCCTAGATATAGCCAAAAACTTGATCCTAAGGATAACCTTGTGACTGTACTGGAGTTTTGTGCTACTTAAACTACTTTCTTCTCTCTGCTCACAGCAAGGAAACAGGATGCCAGAGCTTTGCCAAAATATTTCACTAAATAAATAGAACTGCAGGCAGTCTCCACAAGCCAGTCCAACAGTGCCACATGACCCCATCTGGCAAGAGACAAGGGTTACATTTAAATTCAATTTTAATTCAGAAAAACATCAACACTTATTTACCACAGTTCATAAAATTCATGTGACAAAATTCCTCTAACAGACAGTTTAGCAACCCTCTTACTCCAGCAATGTAAAAGCACAACAAAACAAGTTGGCCTGTGCTCTGGAGTATCATACCAGGCCAGCAGCAACACAGGCACTACAAAGTGACTCCTTGCTGAAATCTCTGGGAGCTCTGCTGAAATCTCTGGAGGCTCTTGGTGCATCTGGAAGTCCTGAATTCCCTTGCCACCTCTGGTTCCTGAGGGACCTTACAGCTGTCTGAAGTAGCTCAGGTCTGCCTTTTGTGTAACTGCAGCACTGTAAAGAGACATGGTCACTCATGTCCCTTTGGCCCATCAAGAGAGGTTTGGAAGGAAGCCCCATCTTGCCATGACCATTCTCAGTGTCCATGCCGCTGCCACCTGTCACAAGAAGGACACTCCTGGATGTGGTCCCCAAACCCACTGCTTTAGGTGCTTCATGAGCTTGGCAGCAGGGGAGACGATGGACTGATAAAATCATTCTTGACAGTAGAATGGTTCAAGAGTGCCTTTAATGCAGGTGTTTCACTCCACACCCCTGGGATCACCCCTTGTCAGTGCTCCCCATGGTGGTACCTGGGAACCTGGCCCTCACCAAAAGCCATCACACCTCACTGCTCATGATTAATTCACTCTTTGAAGTATTGCATTTTTGAAAACAACTTCCCTGCCAGCATAAGCTCCTTTAAATGTGTGCCCGGGGCCAGAGGACTGGAGTGAGGTCCTCATGCTGGTTTGGGCTTCCTTATGTGGAAGCTCTGGTGCCATTGCCATTCACTGCATGTCTGCCAACCTCATGTTCCCCCATGGCACACCAAAGTTCTCAATTCCAGTGGGAACAGGGCAGGTCCAGCCCAGATTTGTCCCTCAGATGCTCTGCATCCAGTGTAACAGAGAAGGGCACGATGATGGGCAGCCTGTGTGATGGGAAATCAGGAGCTGAGTCTGGTGTGTCAGGCATCCATGGGTGGAGGTGGAACTGCAGAGAGCTGCTGTGCTGAGCTGCCCTGCTGGTGGGACACTGCCTGCCTGCCCCTGCCCTGCCCCTGCCCCAGCAGGGAAGACACTGAGGAGCCATCCTCACCCTCTTGCCAGATCTGTTCCTGTATCCATACTCCTGCAGTGTTCCCAGCTCTGCCTGTGTGCCACTGCTCCCAGGCCCTGCTCCTCATGGGGATGGAGGCAGCAGTGGGGGAGACCTGCACCCTTGGTAGGACGGGTATTTCTGAGGCAATCACTGAGGAAAAATAAGGAGACCAGAAAGGAAAAAAAGACAGACATGCCATTTTTTTACCAAAGCACATAGTGCATTTCTCAAATGTAATATATGAAGATGTACAAACAGACTCGTGGCTACAGGGAATTTCCAGTAGCTATTTGGCATGAAGTGAAGCACTGTTGCTTGCTGGCAAGGAGAGGACATAGCTGCTGGGGGGGCTGTGCCCTGGCAGTGCCCTGGGCACAGTACCTGCTCCAGTTAATGCCCACTCCCAAGCACACATATTCAGGGAACTGCAAGAAGAGATTTTCAGGGCTCAGCTATCTCAGGCCACGAACCTCTCCTACTACCAGCACACTCCATAAACAGGGTGCCATCTTCACCAGCAGCTGACATTGCCACAGGATCCCCTTGGCAGTTACACCTGTGCCACAGCTCCCATCCTGATGGGTGTGGCCCTGAGAGAGTATCTCCAGGTTGGTGGGAAGGAGCAGTGCTGTGAGGAGTGGACCAGCTTTCCCAGCCCTCCACATTTTCAAAAGGAACAGCATGGAGGTAAAAGCACTGTCAGGAAGTATCCTTTGACTCTTCTGTGAGGCCCACCATGCCCCAGGGGCAGCATACCCCATGCCAGCTCCCTGCCAGGGCTTACCCAAAGGCAAAGCCGACCCAGGCTGCTGTGTTTACCACTCTCCTTCCTCCACTGGGACCACAAGCACCAGAGAGAAGGAATTCCTGCTCCATCCTGGCAGGACAGCGCTGTCTTGGTATGAAACACCAAAACTGAAACACATTATTCCTTACAACTTAAAAAAACAGAAATGAGGAAAACATCCTATACCAAATGCAGGCAGCCTAATTGCCTTTGGAGCAATCTCCAAATCTCTTCAGATTTATAGGGGAGTGTGTCAGATGCAAGGACTAACAGCACCATTTCCCTGGCAGCAAGGCACATGACAGGGGGGAGGAAGGAGCCCTCACACCCCTGGCTGCAGGCTGGCGGGGCTCCCAAAATACCCCCCAAGCCCTGGCAGAGCACAGAAACCAGAGTGGAGGAGTTGCTCCAGTGGGAATGGCTTTTTTCCTGACCATTTTGCTGGCTGCTGGAGTCAAGCAGTGGAAGGAGGTGCACAGGAATGGAGATCATGCAGCTGTAAATCCTGTCAAGTATAACGATGTATTTTTAAGCATATTTTCTTGATTTCCCTCCCAAGGGACCAAACCCAAAAGATGGTTTGATCTTTAGGTAACCCAGAAACAATTTCCCAAACAAATAATCACATTGCAGTCTGAGAAAGGTCATTATTACAAAAGAGCATTTTATTTCTGGTTTTTCTGGGTGTACTATATTGCAAAGTAACACTATGCAGGTCCATTATGATATTAAAATTCTTGCTACAGAATTAAGTTTCTCCATTTGGTCAAATTTCAAAGTTTTTTCTTGGCATTCCTGCAGGGCTTGTCACCACTTAAGCACACGAATTACTGACGTGCCAGAAAAGTGATATAAGACTTGGACCAGGCGTTTTCCAATCAGAATTTGCAAAAGTTGTTGGGCTGGCTGGATGCACGAGGTCAGCACAAATATCCATTCTAATTTTGACAAAGGGGGAGATGAACATCTGCAGATTTTGATCACAAAGTAGATTTGCTTGTCAGGCTCAATGTGCTAAGAAGGTTGTCTTCTTACTTTGGATGCAATCTTTGTCCTCTCTAATTCTGTTACCAAGGAAGATTTTTATTATTTTTGAACAATAATGAAAGAATGCCTTGCTTAAATTCTGGAACTGTCATACTTGTTAGGCACCTGATTAATATAAGTAGTTATAGAAACTCTTTGTATATATACAAACCATGCTAAAGTATTGTCCACAAAATGTCCATCCACTCTAAGTCAAATACTATTGGTCACAGAAAAGTCTAGTATGAATTGCATGTGAATATACATATGAGCAGTACATGATTCACTGAGTAAATATGGCACTTTTACATATTTTCCTGGATGTTACAGACAATTAGAAAACAATCCCTCAGGTGACTCATTCCTAAGTTACTGTAATATGGGTTTGGAAAATACACCCCAGAATAGACAGTAAGAGGTTTAGAAAAGTCAACAGTGCAGCTACCTGAGTTTGGTTCATTATGAAATTAACAGTAATGTGATATTTTATCATCCACTGTGAGCCTGAGGGTTGTCTACTCACAAAAGCCAAGCTGCCTTACCCGGCTATACATACAACAGCACAGTTCTCAGAGCACATGGCTCAGCAAGATGATGAACCGACCTAGCATCTCCAAAGGGACTTACCCTGCCTTCTTCTTGCACAGACCCCAGCTGAGAGTCCTGTCCCCTTGTTACTCCCATCCTAGTGTCCATCCAATCCTTTAGAGAGCTGATCCAGCACAAAATTAGTCCCTTTTTTAGACTGGAATAGTTTTCTGCTGGCCTAAAAAAGCTCATTTATCCTGTGGAGGGATCAGACCAGCACCAGACCTGTAAAGGTACATGAGAAGCAGCTGGAACGTGTTGGCAGGAACAGGGAGCATGGGAGGAGGAGGAAGCTGCCCCTTTTCGGTGACAGTGAGCTATCAGACTGAGGATGCTGTCTCAGCTCACCAAACCCTTGGAGGAGATGCAGTTATTAGTGTGAAAGTGCTTAGACTGGTATAGTTTATTCCTAGCACAGTGAATAAAGATATGCCAGCACAAGGCACTTTATACTTGTGTAACTGTGTCCGCATGAGGGGTTGCACTGGTATAATCAGTTACAAACAAAACCCCACATCCCCTAAGTGATGTATTTACAAAAATGGCATAAAACATGTCTCCAACCTTCAGTTATGAGATGTGCATAACTTCCACTCAGAAACAAGACCACAAACTACACATGAAACAATATTACACACCAAATAAATTAGGGGTTTAAAATGATACATCTAGGAATATAAAGACTTTTAAAAAAACTTTAAATGTAAATCCCGTATTTAAAACCTAAGTAAGAGAACTATACAGCTCCACCAATTACCTGGACATTTCAAACAGTTTACATTCATCAGGGACAACAGCACTTTGGTTTACACAATTAGGTTAATATGACCAATGAAATGTTTCTCTTCCCCACATAACATCGAAGTGAAATACATTTAGAATATATATACTGCCAAGCTGTTCCAGCAAGTGCATTCCATACAAAAGTAAGGGTAGCTCTTACAATAGCTACATCAATTACAGGTCTTAAATAGAACTAAATCAAACCCCTTTAAAAAAAGTTTGATTTGATTCCTTCATGCCTGACCCATTTTTGATTAATCTGGATCTTCTCCAGAACATAGCCAAGCGCAAAAAATAAGTCTGACCTGATTCTGTGGCAAGCTCACACACCAAATTGCATAGCACACCCTGGATTAACATGGAAGTTCTCATTGTAGTTTGTCTCCCCACCTTTGTAAGTCATAGTCTTAAACCAACTGTATGCTTTTGTATCAAGCTCAAGAACTCAGATTAACTGTAGCTCAAGACACACAATGGCAGTTAGAAAACATTTAAGAGCAACACATCTGACAACTGTCAAATATTTTACATAAATTTGAGCAAACAGTAATTTAACCTCTGCAATTTATGAACAGCATTGCCTCCTAGGGAAATAAGGACTTATTCCTAGATATTCTTGCAAAACATTTATCAAGTGCCTGCATCTGACTCAAATATGTGTTGTTGGATATGACGAAGAGATCTCCTCCCAGCAAAATATTTTACTACTTTTGATTAGCTTAAATTAGCTTGTGAGCAGCACATCCCTTTAAAACCTGACTAAAAGAAATCAAATGGCTGGATTAAATAAACAGCTGAACATGGCTTCAGAGGATAAAGTTCCCAACCTGATGCACAATCATCGGAGATTACATTATTTTACAAAGCAAACTTCCAACTGTAGGATTTCCAATTTAATTACTCTCAGGGAGATGACAACATAGCTTCATCACTGTCCTTGGGTATGCTGGGTAGGCTGACACTTGTGAGAAATCAATGTATTCATTTAATCTCATTTTTGCAAATCTGCAAATGTTCCTGTGCTGAGCTTGGTTTTATGCTACCCAGGCTAAATCAAGGAGCACATTAGAGGCTATTTCCCTGTCAGAAGCTTTACAAACTAAGTATGATTGCACTTTTTCTGGATCCCATTCCTAGAAGGTGCCAAGCAATTTGGTGGGAAGTGGGCTGAGGGGGCAGAGGACACTTTCTCTCTTGCAGCACTGGTGTTTAAGAGAGGATGGGGTTTTTCAAGACAGCATTTCATCTTGCTGAGTTGACATTTCCAATACAGTGAGTTCATTGCACCCCTTCCACTCAAGTTAGTAGGAAATGGACAGCCACATCCCTTTGCACTGTTAAGAAAACCTTTACATGAGTCATTTTGGTCCTGATTCCACTGTGAACTGTGACCTTACTCTTTCTGCACCAGAGAGGAAATCACAGTGAGTGCCTCCTGCTTAGTGCACTGTGTGAATGGCCAACAGGCCCTGAAGGAGTTCTGCATGCTCCCTCTCACCTGTTAAAATACATAAAGAATCTTTTCTACTTGCTTTGACCATCTGAGAAAACCCTGTTGTAAGTAGAGGATTGTCAGCCTAGGTTTGATCTTGTTAGATGTTGAACACCTTCTACTGCCACTGAAGAAAAGAAGAAACAAAGGCATTCAACACCTGCAGCACCACCTGTTGAAGACCATGTCCTAAGGGATTAACAATAACTAGGAAGACAATATAATAATCTCTTACAAAATATGCAACCTAAATCATACATCTTAAACACAGTTTCCCTGGTGGGATTAGGAAATGGAAATAAAAACTAACAGACAAAATCATTTACTTTTACCAGTAAAAATTAAGTTACAGATGCCCTTGTTCTCAGGGCAAAACAAACTAAAAATATCATAAAACAGTGAAAAAATATGAGAAAATTTTATTTAAAAATATATGTACTCCTTACTCCAAATTTGTTTGTACAGAAAGGATTTGAAAAAGAAAAAATAACGACAAATTAAATGCATAATCAGAGTATGCATTCTCTAGAGCGTTTTTGGTAGAAGTGTTATTTCTGTAAAACTGAGCAAGAAGAAGTTATTCAGCTTTCATTTGCTCCCTGACATCAGAAGGCAAAGTTTCAAACAAGTTGTCCTCTACAGTGAAACCAGTCCTCTTCAGAGCTCTACACTCACCGAGCTCAGGCGGGAGGATTTCAAAGTGATTGCCTTTTATATCCAAGTAGGAAAGCAATGTCAAATTACCAATTTTAGGTGAAAGGACTGACAAGTTATTTTTCCCAATTTTCAGAGTCTTAAGTTTTTTGCAAAAGTACAGTTCATCTGGCACACTCTCCACTTTGTTGCAAGTAATGGAAAAGTACTGTAAACTCTGAAGAACTCCTATTTCAGGTGGGATAAAGCGAATGTCATTGTAAGACAAATCCAAGTATCTGATTTTGTTGCATAGGAATAGGTGGGACGGAAGAACCTCTATTTTGTTGTGGCTGAAGGAAAGCCGCTCTAGACTCGTGAGTTTCTTTATATGCTCTGGGATGTAGGTTATACTGTTGTACCACAGCTTTAGAATTGTCAGCTTTCGCAGATGTTGAAAACTTACTATCTCTTCAATGGATTTGAGGTTGTTTTCCTTTAGATCCAATTCCTGAAGACTGAGAAGGCTGAAGACTGCATGAGGTATGCGCTCTAAATCACAATGAACCAATTCCAGCTGTGTCAGGTTGACCATTTTCTTCAGGTTGTTGAGCATCACTAACTTAGTGCCATCATTATGGATACACAATTTCTGCAGGTGACTTGAAACATCAACTGCAGATTGTGGGATTTTGGACAAATTACTTTTTATGTGTAGAACTTTTAGGCTTTTAAGCTCCCGAAAAGACTCCAGTGTAATGTTTTTAGAAATATCATGACTTAGGGAGCCAATTAAATAGAGCTCTTCCAAATTTCTGAGGCCATACATCCAATGTGGAAGTTCTCTGATGTCATCAAACTTGACACTCAAGATCTTGAGATTCTCCTTCAGAAAAGCCAAGGCGGCACTGTGGATCTTCACAGAGCACTGGTGCAATGAGAGCTCCTGGAGATTGTCCAACTGTGCAATGGTTGCTGGTATCATTACATTATTAATTATTTCAAGTTTTAAAGACTGCAGCTCAGTAATTTCAAACACTGTGTCTGGTAGTCCGGAAAGCATGAAAAGCTGTAGCTCCAAATGGCTGTGGGAGTTTGTCTGCAGCCTCTGTCGCAGTTTATCTGCAGTCCACTCATTGTTCAGGTTCAGCTGTTTCAGCTTATTTTCACTGACTTCAGACAGGAAGACAGCAAAGCGCTTGGAGTAGAGAGGATCATACTGATCGATCATATGAAGCATAAAAGCAAAGTCATTCTTGACATCTGGGATATCATCGATTCCTGTCTCCTGCCGAACATACTCAAAAGAATATTCCTTCAGTGAACGGTAGAACAACCAGTACAGTGTGTAAAGGCATGTCAGGCCATAGATGCTTACAAAGCACAGGTAGCAGTAAGAAAGTTTAGAGAACAGATGTGCCATGGTGTGATTACAGCAAAAGTTCTTGTATCCTGTCATGTCTTCTATATCAACATTACAGACTACTGTAAAATTAACTTCAGAGACAAGTGCTGTGTTGTAAGCAATAATAATGAGGAATTTAATTACCTTAAGTACAGTCTGGCGAACGTACATGACATAGAGTATATCACCCTCCTCAACATGCAGTCGAAATTTCTTCACCTTCTCGAACAGTGCTTTGGCCTGTTCACCTTCTTTTTTATCTAATGCCCCAGGAGTTCCTTTATCCACAACTAACTTCTCAGGGATTGATTTTAAAGACTGTGTCTTGACCAAAGTGCCTTCAGTGCTTGGCTGAGTAGTATTAGACTTGTTAATGTTGTTCTTCCTGTTATCCTTCTCTTCAGAGTCTTCCCCTGACACTTCGGATAAAGCTCTTGTTGTCCAGGGAGAATCAAAACATTTCCCAAGAATTGAAATGAAGTGTTCAATTTTGGAGCTTGATCCAGGGAATTTGAACCAAAAGTTACTACACAGCATGAAGACCAGTGTGTGTATAAGGACAAGGTAAGGGAAGTACTTGGCATACCAGTGCAGAGCCCGTTCATAGCACACCTGATTTATAAAGCTGTACTGCTGAAGGTCCAAGTCAGTCTTGAGTCCTTTCATTTCAACTGTAGCTGGAGGGGTGGATGGCTTCGGTGGGGGAAGGGGGGTGGTATCTGGCATTGTGTTAAACACATTTGAACTATTAGATTGGTTCTGGCAAGGCTGGACGCGCTTTGGAAGGCATATTATCTTGTCTTGCATGACCTGGAACACACAAAAAGATATCTTTTGAACTGATGTACAAACAATGGTGCCAGCACCAATGGGTAGCTGTCCTTGGAGTACCTCCAGCTGCCAGGCATTCCTCCACACAGCCTGCTACTTGTCCCCACAGGCTGCACTATTATTATTCTCAACAAGACACTTGTTCTGTGTGCCAAGAACTAGGCCACCCCTTTCTATCTACAGCTAGCTTTCCATAATTTGAATAAGAGGGCATTGACACAATCCAGGAAAAGGAGAAATGTGGGGAATGTTTCCAGAAAAGACCAGGGATTGCCTGCTCTGCCCTCCCCAGAGACAGACTGTTTCTGCCAGGTGTATTCACCCTGGCTACACGATGTTCAGAGATAGCTTAGGCTTGACAGCAGCACAACTGCATTCATGTGGCTATACTCTCACACTGTGATGTCTTATCACACCAAAAATTGCTGACAAAGGGCTAATGTGAGCTTATCTATGCAGGGACATTACTAATCTTCAGTCTTAATAAAGACAGATAAGGACAGTTCTTTGATGGCATTTGTGTGAGCACAGACATACATTTTATTTAGTTTCTCACACATATACATAGAGTCTCATAGAATTATAAAAATATCTGGGTTGGAAGCGACCTTAAAGATCATCTACTATTCCAGGGATGGGGCATCCACAATTTCTCTGGGAACTTCAACCTGTTTCACTGCCTCAACATCCTCACAGTGAAGAATTTCTTCCTAATAGCTAATCTAAACCTACCCTCTTTTGGCTAAAAGCCCTTACTCCTTGTCCTATCACTGCATACCCTTGTCCGAAGTCCCTGTCCATGGGCGCTTCTGTAGGACGGACTACACACCTGGGGGAAAGACTGGGGGAAAGAATCTATCTCTGTTCTTGAGTCTGTCTACAAAAAAAACCAAACAAGAACTTTTCTTAATCCAGGATGGTCACCCATGTTGACAAACTGAGAACAAAGTGCCTCTAGGGACCAATCACCTTTGGTTTAATTTGGGATAACAGTTCTCAGTTCAATGCAAGGCTCCCTACAGGTCTGAATTAAAATGCTAATCCATGTGATAAACCAAGGAGCTCTCTCACTTGCCTGAATGACTACCTGTGATTAGCCCAAACTAAGAATGTGTGTGTAGTGTAGATTTACTCTTTGACATCATGGCTGTTGAAAGCACTAAATATAAGGTATGCAACAAAAGCTACCTAAATCAGATGATCCTTGATGATCCACCCTGGAGTAGGGAGATGCTGAGATATCGGTGCCACAACTGTTGACACATCAAAAACTTCTGTAGTTAATCTAGGTCTGTAAAATGTCTGCTACTGTAATATACACCCTCAGTTACATCCTGGATTTATATGTCTCACAATAAATTGGAATAAAAAACAATTTGTCTATTATTTTAGTCTTTCCACACATTATTTTTCAGTGTGCTTTCTCCAATCAGGCAGGTAAACGTAAAACAGATAACAGATTTAACAGATGATTTACTTTGTGTTAAGCAAACATCTACTAATGAAAAATTTAGCTCTATATAAAGAGATTTTTAAACATGAATGTTGTATCAACTGAAAATACTTGAGAATGGAGAATACAGGCAAAACTACAGTGGATTTCATGTGAAATTTGAGACATAGTATATCTAAATCCTAGGCCATGTAAATGAGCAAATTTCTCTGAAATAAGAGCTCTGTCAATGTGTCCCTTTAGGTCCATTTCAAAGTCATGCCAAGAAATGTGAGTTCCATGTTTGAACTCATACTGTAACTTTATATTTTTGTAGAGGCATTCCAAACAGTATATTTCTTTTCTGCTTTTGGCTCCTCAGCAAAATGTAACTAACAGTGACTGACAGTAATGTCAATTGTTTATGTGTAAGCATCCTCAGAGACATTTTGGAATGGAAGAGACATAATATTAGCTGTGGGTTTCATTAATAAAATCAGCACATTAATTTCAAATCTCTTAAAAGCATAATAACAGAAATGATATTAACATCTGCCAAATAAAGAAAAACAGGAATTACAAAATTCCATTTTTTAAACTTTCAAACACCAAAATGGTAACAAACAAGAACTGAAGTTGATAATCTGTTTTGTTATGCCAAACTGAGGTGAAAACAGTGATGCAGACACCAGCCAAACCAACAGTTCTTATCTTAGCTGGCACAGTTCCACTGACTCTATGCAAGTCTGCTGATTCACAGCTGCTAAAACTCTGGTCTGTGTTATTTGATGTTGCTACTTAAACAGCTTTAATCCCGGGACCAGCACATTTTTGCTTTGTTCATGGTGAGCCCAAGAGATAAAACAAGATGGGACAGCATCCTTCCAAGGCCCCTCCTCATTTGTGGTGTTCCTTCAGCAGCCCCAGGAGCACCCAGGAGTCACTGTCTGTCCCTGTGAAGTACCTGCAAGGTGCAGCCGAAGACGCCGATCATCAGCATGGCCACCGAGAGGTAGTCGGTGAACACATCCCACCAGGGCTTCAGCACGCGGAAGGCCGGCTGCTGCTCCGAGAACTGCCGGAACTCGGTCACGGGAATCATCCTCCTGCAAAACAGCACGGCCAGCTCAGCCTCCTGCAGCTCAGAGCCCTCACCCTGTGCCAGCAAGTGAAAAAACCTCCTCTGTAAATGGAACTCCCAGACCTGGCAGAGAAGTTCCCAGCCACTGACACCCCACCTCAGAAGAGGGATGCTCGTGCTGTCACTACATAGCTCCTGGAAGGGAGGAAGGGAGAGCCTGCTATGCCATCCATGCAGGCAGGCAAATCCCTCTCTCTGTTGACTCCAGCCATCTCTGATGGGTCAGTGAGGCCTTCTGCATCCTTAAAAATCAGCCCATTCTGTAGATAGAGATGTTCAGCATCACACACATTAGCCTTGATCTCAAAGGTCTGGCTGAAATGCTTGTCCTGCATTCAAACTTCACCCACCTTTTTAGCTATCATGTTTCATTCACTTCCATTTTATTCACAGTGGTTTCAGGAATGCTTTGAAATATTTTTGTGCATACTCACTGCAATTTTAAATCTACTATGTTTTGAATGCAAGTTCCTAAAGTGGTTTAGGTAACCAAAACTGCAGCCAGAACAAGGGCTTTATCTTCATCTCAGATGTGTAGGCTTACATCATCATATCCTCTGAAAAATCAGCTAACACATGAGCATGTACAGGCAAAGCAGCTGATATTAAAGCCTATGTAACTGAATCCCTAAGATCAAACCAGTAATGAAACTCCTTAGTAAGTTACAGTGGAAAGATAAATTCAGATGGGAATGTAACAAAAATACTCCCAAGGGCAATTAACAACATTTGTCCCTTAACTAACAACAAAAATGCTCATCGCAATCAGCTCATATCACAGGAACACTGGAAGTCTATAATCCTGATTCAGCTGCACACTGGGACCTATTAATGTGGGCTTGGTGACATCCATTTCTGTGCAGGTAGTGAAAAGCACACACTTGCTGAGAGGCTGCTCAGGAACTTAGGGGATTCAGTTCATTCAGAGCCAGGGAACAGGAAGGGAATGATTTAAGCCCTAATGGCTGCAATTCATTGCAATTGTACAGCCATCCTAAGGATTAAGAACTGACCCCCCACTAACCGGCCATTTGTGTGTGGAAGGATGTTCCCTTTGGCACCTTCTCAGGGACTGCTCTGTCTCTGCTGCCCATCTGATCCTCAGGAGGTACTGCAGTCCCCAAAGGCACAAGGTGAAGTCTATAAATGAACTTGTGGTCATAGCTAGGCTGGGGCTTTAAAGCATAGCTGAGTAACATAAAAACTCTTCTTTCTTGCCCCGCTGTCCTCTTGCAACCCTTCCATGTTGCTTTATGCACTACTTGGCCAGACAGGAGAATTCTCTCTCAGCCTCCTGTCCTTCTGAAGTCTGTCCCCAGGACACAGGCTACAATGCCAGATGACACTCACACACACCTCTTGCACAACTGGCAAGCCCCAAGAAGGCAGGCTGTCCTATATACCACTTTCAAATTAATAGACCAGCAGTAAAAATGATGGCAATGCAAGCCTGACATCACACAGTCAGGTCAGAGGCTTGACAGCATCCTTGCCAACAGGCCTGAATTGCTGCAGTGCTGGAAGAGGAATGCAGCATTTGTTATCAAATGGCAGGCAGCCAGGGACCACAGTTCTGCTTTTTGTGTGCTTGAAATGTTAGCAGATATATCAGGGAAGATATACCTCTACAATAGAGAAAAGCTGGGGTGGCTGCTGGGACAAACCTTTGTTGCCTTTCACTCTTCTTTTATTAATACTGGTGGAAAAAGTGGATTTCATCAATTAGAAGTGCACCATGTAGCTTCAAGTACATGCCCAGCTCTCCTTCAGCTAAACCTCTGCTGGCAGCTTCCAGGGCCACCTGAGCTGAAGAACATCATACACAATCTGTCTTCCATTCCCATATGCATTTCACTGCCATTGGTAAGGAATCACCCTCTATTTTTCATTTCCACATAAAATGCAGGTGACTTGAGTAGCTGCTGGTAAGCTTTTTTTTTTTTTTAATCAAGCACTGAAAAACTTAAAAAATTCTCAAAGGAATCCACTAATACAAATGTTAGCTAAGCAGTTGCCATGCAACAGTCCTGCTCAAAGTTTTGTCACACATATACTACTGTTGGCTCAGGTTTTGAGGCCAGCTGGCTGACTGAGTGGAATGGCATCAGTATACCTAAGAATACCTATCAACAGATTGCTTTAAAATCACCACATTTTCTTCCCACCCCTGCAATAATGGCTTAGGAGTCCTTTTTCATATTCTGATGGCACAGCCTCTAGAAATCTTATTTGTAACACTTTTTTTCAAAATGATAAACAATTTGAGTGTCAGGTAAGGACAGAATTCTATTTCCTGCAGTGGAGATTCTTGACAAAACACAAGTGCTCACATGCACAGAAGTGTGGGGAGACCCAGGAGTCCCTGGTTAGACACCCAAGCAACTGTGGGTCTAAGCCACAGTGTTATGAAAGGTGGCAGCACTGAATCAGGGGCAGTGCCTGACAGCAGATGGGACTGGAAGCTATCTGGCAAATTACTGTGCAGGGACAGCTTTCAGACCAAAAAATCCTTTGGCTGTTGTTTTTCATAGGTATCACTATGTATTTTTAGGAGTCTTTGTTGTATCATATATTTACTTTATTTCTCCTAAGCGAAGCGTGGGAAATTTAGATGAAGGCAGATAGGTTCTGATACCACAAGCACATGCTGCCCTGATCCCTTGTTCCCTTCAGAGGCTGTTGTTTGCATAGCTTGACTCCTCATTAGTAGAGTGCACATACTGCTACCCGATTAATGGGCCCAGCAGAGGCAGAGCTGCACACAGAAAGGCCCTCTGAGCCATCTTAGAAAACCCATCTCTGGGGGTGGAAGGTTTGCTGTCCAGCACCAGACACCAAACCCTGTCTGCCACTAATGTTTTCCTATATTGCTATAAAAAGAAAACAAACATTACTGAATGATGATTGTAGTACTACACATAAAATAACAGTAAAAAAACCAACAACGTCTACTGACAGATGATATTTTTTAGCTTTGGGGAAAAAGATATTTGCAGAAACTTTGAATGGCAATTGAATGTGATGAAGTAGGAAAACCATTTTCCAACACTCACTGAGGGAACCCTATTGCTTCTCCCCTTGCTGTATAAACAATCAAGGAAAATGCTGGAAAGAATTGCAGAGCAGCCTAGGCTAACCAGCACTGCTGACATCTGCATGCAGAACAAAATGACACCAAATCACTTTTTATTTGTCTCCCACTTCCCTCTAGCTTTTTTTTCCTTTCTGGCTTCTCCAGGGATGGAAAGGATAACTATCAGCAGCAACTCAGACCTCAGAAAAGACACAGCAGATCCCCCTGGCTCAGAGCAATCTTGAAAAATCCCTCCTGGCCATGTCCAAAGCCCAGCTCTTTCCCACTGCTACACCCAAAGGTGCACCACTGCCAGACTCCTTTATAATCACACACAAAATAAAAGGATTTAATCAATCATCAGTTTGAAGAAATCAAGGGATGCTAAAAAGTCTCACTGCAGCCCAAGTCACAGCACACCATTTACTCTGGGACAGCACACCATGCACTGCAGTTTCTTATCTCTCCTTGTACAAGGAGATAAAAGACAAGGAGTTCAACATTTCAGCTGGTTGAACATTTCAGACTAAGACTGCATTACTAATTTGCATTCACTCACATTCAAAATGTTAT
Organism: Serinus canaria; assembly: GCF_022539315.1. Lineage (NCBI taxonomy): Eukaryota > Metazoa > Chordata > Aves > Passeriformes > Fringillidae > Serinus > Serinus canaria. Next base: position 15,500,437 of record NC_066322.1, on the reverse strand, counting down.
TTAATTGCACAGTACATTGTAGCCGAAATGTGGCATCTGACTTATCATAAAGTATTATTCTAACCTACTTTAGTAAATACTAAAGCTCTAAATATTGGAAATTCTTTTCAATTAAAAACAGAACGTGTTCTTTTTTTTCTCTTGCATTTTAAATAATCCTCAGACCCTAGAGAAAATAAAATGGTACATTAGATAAATCATCTGCTATTCAGCTACCAGAAGGAAATAAAAAAGGAACTTGGATTAAAAAACAGTTGTACTGGCTGTTAAACAGTGTTGTAGAACAGAGCTGTGGGTTTGCCAGATTAAATAAAAATAATAAAAATAAAAAATCGAACTAGAAAAAAAAGTAACAAAAATCCCACAGCAAACAAAAAAAACCCCACAAGAACACTGGAGGAGAGAGAAATCAGTATTGATCCTTATTTAAAAATTTCTAAGAAATGTAGAAAACTTGGTGTGTGAAAATGAGTATGGCATAATAAGATTAAATACTTGAATCCAGGTACTAGTGTGATACCTACTCTATCAGAAAACCCAACTACAGGAATCAGCTAATGCATAGGAGATTGGGGGCGAGACACAACAAATTAATGTGACCTAGAAGAGCCAAGGAGAATAAATAGATCCAAGTCAGAGACAAAAGTATTGGAACCAAATTAGACTTAATAAATCAAGAGATTGAATCAAAGGCTGATTGTGAAGCGCTGCAGCGTGGAGCAAACCAGCCTCTCAGCAGTGTTTTATATCAGAGGGAATAAAGGAAAGCAGTGAGGACAGCCGGGAAGTAAGGATGGCTCCTGCCAGCGCGGCTGAAGCGAAAACCGGGGCACGGGCAACCCACGTGATGTCCGCTGCAGAATAAAAGGAAATCAATGCACGAACCTCCTGCCCACCGAGGGCTGAGGGGCAGCTCGGGGGCTCTGTGGGCCCGACGGTCACCAACCAGCCCGACTGCCACCAGCCCCAGCGGCCCAAGGGACCGCGGTGCCCGGCTGGCACGGCTCGCTGACACAGCACGGGGGACAAGCCCTGGCCTTGGCTTAGCGCTTCAGGTCGGCACTGAGAGCTGCTCGGCACGGCTTCGTGTCCCTGCCTCGCAGGGACACACAAGGGACGCGGTCAGGGCCAGGACACACCGTGCCGGACGGACAAACACATGGGGACATGCAAGTTGACACGCCCCCTCATTAAGCTGCATTCAGCTTGTGTCCTGAGAGACTCTTCAAAAGCAAAAACATTAATGCACAGAAAACAGCCCCTCTGGGACAACGCTGAACAAAGCTGCCTTTGGCTTGCAGCACCTCCCAGGCCCCAGCTCTCGCTAGGTGACAGTGGCTATTTTTAAGCGTCTCTCACAGAGTCACTCCATTCACTCCACGGAGCGGTCTGGAGCAGCCCGCAGGAGAATTCAAGGGTCACGCTGCTGTGGAGAGCCACACCACCAGCGACACCAGTGCGTGGCACCGGGACGTGCCGCTCCCACTGCCCCACCCAGGCTCTCAAGGCACAGCCTGCAGAGACACGGCAATGAAGAGCAGCACAGTGAGCAAAACAAAGCGAGTAACTGGGAGGCTCTGCCTTTCTCTCAGCCAGGCAGGTCTGACAGCACGTGTTCCTCACTGAGGCACAGCCGAGCAGCTCCCACCACCGCTCCCCACCATGACACGCTGGCCTCGGGCCTGCCAGCACCGTGCTGTCAGAGCTGCCAGCTGCTCTGCACCCCTCCCTAGGCACTGCTCGGTGTCACCCTATGGGTGACAGACAGCAGCCACCCCATGCCCTGGCCGTGGCCTCCCTGCCCAGCAAAGCCCAAGAGCCTGTCTCCGTGCCCTGCTGACCCCCATGTGACAGAGAAGTGGAGTCACTGCTGCCTCGTGTGCTCAGGCAGGAGACCAGGACTTGCCAGAGTTGTGTTTGCCATGCTACAGGTGTTACTCACCAAAGTCAAGCCCTCGGCTATTTTGTCTTTCCACTAGTGGTTACTCAATCTTGTCACACGTGTTGAAGCAATCAGCATCATCCATTGCTTGTTTTGGGGGAACAACCAAAGCTGTGCACCAGAACCGGGGCCCCTGGATGTCAGACGGGCAACTATCATCCAGAAAGTGCTAGTATGGCAAGGGCAGGGTATGAATTATACACCAGAGGGAAAAAGGAGGAGGAACATAACTGGAGGAGAAAGAAATAGTGATATTGGCAGCTGGGAAGCACAAAAAGTTGGTGGGATTTCTTAAGCTGACTAGAAAAGATGTTTAAATGGTTAGCCAACTGACATTTAACCTCATTTCCCTGACATCCCATCAATCCTCCTCAGATGCAGGATCAGCATCACCACCTCCCAAGAGTGGCCAGAGTTCAATAAGGCCCCAGATGGTAGGGGAACAGCCCTCATCCCCGCTAGGGAAGGAGCTCTCTTCTTGGCATGAGGAGCCTTGGGCTGGAGGCTGCAGGACCATAACTGCAGCCCAGCTGAGTATAACAGAAGGGTCAAGGCTCAGATGTCCTCAAGAGCCAACTCAGACTAGCACTGCTTGGTCTTTCACATCAGAGATCTACTGGAAGGAGAAGATGCTAGGCCAGTGCTGCTCTCCTGGCTGTTTTAAACATACTTCATGTTAGGGTAAATTATGAAATGCCTTTCAGATATAGTGCTGCAAGAAGAACTTTGCGTTGGTTCCCATACATGATTTACTGCACATCCATCTTCATCAGAGGAACAGAGCACAGCTCATATTTAACCCTAAACAAACTTGTGACCTGGCAGCAGGGACTCAGCAGAGCCCAAGGGCTGTGGGCCACATGTGCAGGGGCTGCATGCCAGAGAGTTTTTACTTAGGACAAGGCATTGCACACTCCAAACCCCACCATCCTTCATTGTAAATATTTGTTACTCTGCACAAATACCATAAAGTCACTTTTCAAGTGTTCTGTGCTGTTTGGTCTCTGCTGCTGTGGGCCAGGAGGTGAAGTTAAGCTGGAGTGTTTCTCAGCACAGGGCCTGAGGCTACACTGAAAAGCAGAATTTTGCATTCTGATTTTACCTGCTTTGGAACTGCACTCTGAGACAGTTAAATAAGCATGAGTAAGGGAGTTTTGCAGTCAGGTTGATGGTGATGTATGCTCAAAGAGGATATTTAAACAAAATCACTTGTCTGTGCAGAGCCCAGGGCTTAGGGCAACAATCTCCTCTAGACAGCTGATAGGCAGTCTGGCATGAAAATGGCTTGGTGCTATCATCAGTCATATATTCTGTCAAATAAAACTTTGCTAAATTTGTATTTTTTTTTTGTGAGACTGGGTGCCCAAAACCACCATAAGGAAAAACCTGTGTAATTTAACATAAAATTTGAACAAAGATCTAGCCAGCAATTGTTAAAACCATTCTAGAAACAAGCTTAGCAAAACAAATTGGATGTGAACCCTACAAAAATTGTGGTCTTTTTATTTAAAACTTTTCAGATCACCCATGCCCCAAAATTTGACCTGTCTATTGGGATCACAGTTTTAGTGAACAGCTGCCTACAGCTGGCTAATTTATAAACCTTTGGAAACTGTGGGTTTGTGTCCTTTGATGTTAGTAGATGAACACTTCATTTTCAGCATGTGCCTAGAAACCCCTCACAGCTCCTGGCACTGCCCGTGTTGGCACCATAGATGACAGATTATGGACCTGCTTCATTTCATCACCTATCCAGGAGAGGACTAAAAGAAGATGCAGGGACAAGACACCAAGCCAGGGAAACTAAGATTAGACTAAGGGGGAAATATGATGATAATAACTGGAATTACTAACTCCTAATTCCTAAGAGGCTTATGTTCCATTCTTATCTGTGTATTCTCACACACATTGAACACATAGTGAAATAATGTCTGAACTACCCTGACATTCAGTTTTGGTAATTATTTTGCTACATGTTTGCAGTGACCAAAATATGCAGCATTTTGGTAAGTGTAGGTGCTTGGTCAGTTCCCATGTAACATAAGATAAAACCCCTGCAACTGACTAATTGCATTTGCAGCATTTCAGGAGACCGGCTTCCTTGCTAGGTTTTATTGCCATTGGTGTTTCCTGTAATATAGAATTCAATTTAAAAAATAATTTTTAAAAAGGCATAAACTTTTTGGCTGGAAAAACTGCTTTGAACGCTGGCTTGTGTTGCCACTGTTTGAAACATGATGGCTCCCATTTTGTTCCGTTGACTGCAAGGGAGATTTTCATAGGAAGAAATACCATCACTCTGAAGTAAGAAGTACAAACAAATGATGCTGTTTCTTAAACATAAATCCCATGTAAAGGAGCTGGAAAGACATTAAAAACAAACCATTTGCATCCAAACAGTTATTTTTAACAGTCCATGAGTTTACAGTATTTTCAAACAAATTCATGTCCTTGTGGCTGAGGCTGGTGAGGAAACGTGACCTGGAGGAACAGAGAGTGAGTCAGGAGTCCCCACTGGGACATGGACAGCCCGTGCACGTCACATCAACCCGCCATGCCACCACTTCTCTAGCTGCAAAACAAAAAGGTATCCACTTTCTTTAGTACCTTTGGTGGGAAATATGAATGAATAGTACTAAAAAATCATAACATAGCTTTTTTCCAGTTTTCTGCAATGCCTGAATCCAAACTGATAGCATGTCAGAACTCCCCTAAAAAGCCACTGAAGTGAATTTGATTTCATACTACACATTACCAAAATTAAAGGTCACAGTTGGTATTAGCTTACCAATATGGAGAACAGACAAAATACAATTAGCTCACAGAAGACATTTTTCCAGTGCCATAGTTTGGTGGTGTGTCCACCAAAAGGCGTGTCCCCCGTGTGACAGCTGTTCAGAGTAGGGGAGGCGTTTCATTTCCAGGTGCACTGATGGGGACAGCTAGGCTGTGCCACCTGAACTCCAGCAAGGTCCCAACCAACAGCTGGAACAGCTGTGCTCCATTATGTCAGCTGCCAAAACCAAGCTTCCCCAGAGCTGCAGCTCCGCAGGACCACAACCATGGGCAAGATGCCAACGGGGAATTTAGTGCTGGAGAGAACTGGAAAGGGTGTCACTTCCAGAAACATGCTGAATACCTAGTCCACTCCTTTCCCTCCAAGTCCCTGAGGCCCATCCAATTCGGTTTCAGCTGCCCACCTGCCTAAGCCAGGAGAGAGCATGGGGGGCATTCAGAGGCAGCAGTGAATGCCCCTGCTCTGCTCTTGGTACCATCTGCTGTGGCAGGGGAAGCTCAAAGACCTGAACCCAGAAGTCAGAGGAGACATAAGGGTTGTAAGGAGAGAACATAAAGGACATAAAGAGGAAGTGACTTTAATAAACTGCATTTCAAAATATATGTTGCAATTTCCACTTACATATACAGTAAGCCCTGCTTTGGCAATGAATCCCAGACAATAACCTTGTTAGCTCCAACTGAGTCATAGCACTTTTTCATGTATTACACACCAAAAAGACTTCCTATTGTCAGCAGCTCTTTGACTTCAGCTTCGTTGGACTAAAGACAAAAAATGTTCAGTGCAAGATTCTGCCAGATAAAGTCTCGGTGGAATCAGTAGGAGTTCTTTCCATACCAAGCACATGGGCCTGTGTGGAGCCTTGGCTTTGCTGAGCTATTTCTCCAAATCTAAAGAGAAGTACACTCCACGCATTTCCATGTCAAAGACTACTTCAAAGGCAATACTTATCATTTTTCAGCTCTGGGAGTAACATTCTTTGTTTATCAGGGCTATCACTCAAGATGCCTGCCCTCTTTCCAGAGCTGCAAAATGGTTTTAATGTGAGTAAAAGCCTTTAACAGCAAACCAAAGCACCAAGCAAGTAACAATCCAGTATTCCTGAAATAAATCTAAACAATTGAGACAAACCTAAACAATAAAATCACATCAAGCTTTAATCAAAGTTATACCAGGTTTTCCACAAACACTAACATACTCAGATGATGAAGACAGAAACAATGCTGTTAAAATGTCTCAGACAGTATTACACAAATCAGTGCCATTCCTCATCAAAGAAATAGGTGCCTGAGGCTACTACAAGTGCTCATATTTAAAAATGTTCAGCTAATATAATTAAAAATTAATTCCTAATTGGGACAGGAAGTACAAAAGGTCCATTCTGAGTCTTAAGCAGCTCAATCACCTGACAAGTTAGTTAAAAACATTTTATGCAGTGAGTGAGCCAAAAACATTAAAGAATTCCTGTTTTCATTATTTGGGAGACTTTTTCATATAAAGAATCTTTTTTTCTCCTACTTGCATGCAACACAAAAGAACTTTATAAAACTCCATGATAGTCTCATAAAACACAGATCCCAAAACACCTTGATAAACATACACGTATTCTCAACCTGAAGCAGTCGGTGGATTTTCTTCCCCCAAACCATCCTTTGTTACAAAAAATCCCTGACAACAAAAATAAACTTATGGTCTCATCCACATCCCTGAAAGAATAAGACTAAAATAGATAAATTAAAGCACATAAATTGCACATGATCTACACACACTCAAAGAGATACACTAGTAACTACAGAATCAGAATTGGTATTCACATAGGATGACTTTTAAAGATCATGAACTGGAAAACTAGGACTGCCTTCTCTACTGGACTTTTTCAGGACAGTGTCCCTCCATAGACCACCAAAGAGGGATTAGCTGTTACCTCATTCCACCAAAAAGTCTGTTGCTGCATAAAACAGAAAAAAAAATGCAGTTTCCATCAAGCCTAAACTGTGAGATAAAAGCAGTTGCTAGAGGGGATTCTGACAACACTGTAGCAGGTGTGCTATATATGTGTCATCATGGTTAAATGACTGCAAAGAGCAAATACTCTTTTTAGTCACGGTACACTTAAAAAGGGGCTTTTCTGAGCATACTGTCTGTGAACACTGGTGAAAACTACCTACCCCGAGACAGCTCATGAAACATTCACATCAATGGAAAATGTCATCTATAATGGTCCTTGCTCAGAGCACCAAACCCTCTGACAGCAACCGGCACTTCTGAGCTGTTGCATTCTGCTGTAAACTGCACATGTATCAGGATCTTACACTGCTGCACGCTCAGGGCAGGGCTTGATCTGGGCTCTGCTTCACCATATGCTCCAGAGCAAGCAATTAGTCCAGACTCCCACCTTCCTTTCAGTGATAAGTAAATAAAATTGGAAATGTTCTCAGCATGTTGGCAGTCTTACTGCCGGGTTGTTGAATTTAGGAATTCAGGTTATTTCATCAATAGAAAGTCACCATGTACTATTGCCACTGAAGGGAGGTGAGAGGTAGCATCTCCATTTTCAGCAGATGGTAGGTCAGCCCAGGATTAGAAGTTGGTATAAAAGGCTGTATTCTGCTCTACTGGAAGTCAGTGGAAAAGTTAAGGTTTACTTTGACAGAGAGAAATGGATTTTTAATACTGTGGTACAGAACCAAATGTTTTTACATGTTCTGGTTCAGATTCAGTGGAACTTTATACGCTTGTCATAACAGCGGCATTAGCGACTTGCCCTGGAGAACGGTGCCATCCTGTGCCACAGGGGAGGCCTTTCCTTTACTTGAAAACCAAGAGAAAACATGCACTGTATCTTAAGGCAGGATTCTCCCAAACAAGTGGGAAATGTGCAAAGCACATGCATGGCATTATCCTTTCTACCTTTTAAAAATCTGACCAGATCGAACACCAGATTGTAAATCAGTCCTTCAAGGGAGAAGGAGACTGTACAGAAACTCTGTACTGGAAAAATTCCAAATAAACCCTCATCCTGGTCCAAACCTATGGCTCTCTGAATGATACAGGTGTAAAGTTTATGCTGTGTCTGATTAGCTGCATGTGCTAGGCACAAAGATGTAAAATGAATACAGTGACAGAAAGTTCATCTAGGGTCTGACAGGTCGAAAGATAGCTCTAACACACTCTGTCTGCCTGGGGATGGGAAGGCCCCTGTGTTATGAATGAAAGCAATGGAACAAGTTACATAATCACACCTGGCCAAGAGGCTGAGTCAAACCTAGTATCTTCCTAACCAGAAAGAGGTCCTACAAACACAACCAACAAAAGTCACTGCACTATAGCTTGAATCTGCAACAGAGTTTTGTTGCACAAAATCCATGGGTGAGCAGATCAAGGATGATGAAGAGAGTAAAGTTTCCATTATGTTGAACATCTGAAATCCAACACTTGTTAACAGTCCTTTGACAAATTACTTTGGAAGGAGAATGGCTTCTTTGACTTATTAAGAAAGGCTTTAAAGTATTTAGAAGGTTTCTTTTGCCTGAGGCCAGTTGTTTCATTTTCAGTATTTTCTTTACTATCCAGCCAGCCCACCCCTGCCCTTCACAACTCTGACAATGAGGACAGCATCTTTCTACCAAGTTTCCTTAAAGAGGAAAAAACTATAAAATTAAACTCTAGCTCCTGTTATTGTGAATTGTTTGGATGGCAACAGTTTTTTTTTTAGTTCCCACAGCTCTCAGAAAGCCTCGGGCTGGGAAGTGCCTTTCTGGCGGTGAATATGGCCCACTTCAACCAGTTGCAGCTGAGGTCAATGGACAATCAGGGGAACTGCTCCTCCCAGCACTCTGACCCAGTCCATTATTCTGGGTCTCACTGTGCTGTCCCTGGGGTGCTGAGGCCACCTGAGTATTGTTCATGGCTCCGGCCTGCCCAGCCCGGATGCGTCCCCCCCACCCTGTCAGAGCTCCTTGCTGTGGGCCCCAAAAGCCAGATACCGAGGTGGGATGAGGCTGCCTCAGGAAATCAGCTTCAGCCGGTACAGGAACTGACTGTAAGATAGCACAAAGCACTCAGTGAGCGCTTGTAAGGAGAATTCTGCAGTCTCTGATTTCATTTTTCACTGAAATCCACCACCAGCCTTTTCCAATACTGGACATGCAAAGCAAATAGATTTTTAGCCTTTCCATCAGAAAGCTTATTTCTAAAACTGCTTACAAGAGTAAATAATAACAAATAAAACACACAGAATGTTATACTATGGCAAAACCTCTAGCAAGGCCTGTCAGTATTCAGACTGGAAGAAAACAGCAGCACGGATGCAACAAATTTAGCAAACTCAGAAAGTAACTGGAAAAGGAAATGATTCAGAAACCACAGGTGCTCAGCACCAGGCTGCTGTGCCTTGCTGGCAGCCCTGGGACACAAGCACTTGTGAGACAGCAGGAATAGAAGGCCAGGTTAAAATTATGGATCATGTCCGAACTGTGCTCGGCCCAGCTCTCCACGTTGATCTGCACAATAGGAACAAACAGGTTTTTCCAGAAGAAAAGTGAGCCCAGGGGAGTGCTACCCTCTCGACTGCTTTCATCATATCAAAAAGAAAAGTAAAAGCAGCTCTAATACACCCGGAGGCAGGAGGGGGGTGATGGGTGGGGAGAAGGTAAGATGCTTAATTGGTCAAATTGGAAAGGGAGATTTTAAAAGTATTATTTATTTCCAATGTTGTCATGTTCTTCTCCACTATCTTGCAAAGCACATTTCTACCTGTACAATCTTTTACAGCATCAATCAAACCTACAGTGCTTTGTGTGAGTAAACATTACGTGGTTGTCTTCAAACAGTGGTGCTAATAATACTGAATCTCTTGTCACAGGAAGTACTAACTCCAAAAGTAAAAAAAAAAAAAAAAAAAAAGGAATAATTAAAAAGCCAAACCATAACTGACATATTATCTGAGCAATAAAAGTCCTTACTTTTAAACACTTTAACCCTCATGAAATTCTGGTTGGATACATTCGGTGGTCTTTCATAAGCGTCTCATTTTGCTTGGTCAACTCTTTCTAATGAACTGGACAAACTGCACTTGGTGAATAATCGGCAAAACTGCCCATCACTCTGCGACAAGACAGAGCTGGTTTTAAACCGATATAAAATCGGGCTCTTTTTTTTTCTTTTTAATCTCTTCAAAACCCGAGATATCGACGCCGGAGCAGCCCCTGGAGAAGGGACCGACGGGCGCGGTGGCAGCACGGCTTGACCGCCGCCTCTCAGTCCTGCTCGCATCCTCCCCGTAATGCGGGCTGGTCTGGGGCTTATGATCGGGGAAAATAAGGCCATGGGCTTTCCCCAAGCCCTCTTCCCCGAAGGCTTTCCCAAGCCGCCCGTCTCCATGGCGACTGTTTCCCACCAGTGCCCCCTCGGCGGCCCCGCTCCCGGGAAGCCCCGCTTGGCTCCGGGCCGCTGCCGTGCCGGGAACCCCCGGGGCTGCCCCTCCCGGCAGGGGATGGGATGGTGGGATGGATGGGACGTGGGGGACTGCCGCGGCCGCTGCCCGGCGGTCCCCCGCGGGACAGAAGCCGGCGGCAAGCCCAGATAAAGTTTGGCTTCTCCGGCGCTGCCCCGGTTCGGAAGCGGCAATGCTGGTGCCGCCGGCGGGGAAAGGGGGGCCCCGGCGGCCGCGGGCCGGGCCGGGCCCCGTCTCTTCTCCCCGCGGGGGCGCAGCGCCGGGCCCTGCGGGGCGGCTCCGTTCCCGCGCGGCCCCCCGGGGCCCCCTCCCCGTGGCGATGCACCGTCCCCGGCGCGGACAGCGGAGCGCCCCGGGAGAGGCAGCCGGGCGCGGCAGCGCTTACCTGGTGCTCGGCCGGGCGTGCGGCTCGGGGTCACGGGCGGCTGCGGCCGGGCGGCACCGCGAACATCCCGCGGCGCGGTGCGGGGCTCAGTGCGGCGGGCAGGGCAGGGCCGGGCCGGGAGGCCGCCCGCAGCCGCGCTCCGCCCGCCGCCGCTCCGCCCCCGCCGCCGCGGGGCCACGTCTCCGGTCTGACGCACGCGGCGGGTGCCGGGGGGCGCCGGTCGGGCCGTGCCCGGCGGCCCCCACGGGCCCGGCGGCGGCGGTGGGCGGGACGGCCGCGCTCCGCCCGCTGCCCCGGAGCCGCCGGTAACGGTACCCGGGAGCCGCGACCTCAGGGCGGGCCCGCGGCATCCACGACCGGAGGAGCAGCGAGGCGAGGGCTGGCGGAGCCGCCACAGCACGGACGGGCCGGGCTGGGGCTGCTCCATGGCCGCACGGAGCGCGGTCGGTGCCGTGGGAAGCAGCGGCGGGCGGGGGGAGCCGCGAGTCGCCGTCCCCGCGCGGGCGGGCGGCTTCGCGCCGCGTCGGGAGAATGACAGCACAAATTGTGATGGAAAGATCTCGACCTCAACACGCAGGGCCGTGGAACGACTATAAAGAAACCAGGCTGTAAAGCGCCTGGAACTGCATTAACAATGGAAAAGTGTCTCAGAGAGTGACAATTGGAAACACAAACTTCTGGCCCAGCAATTCAAAAAGCGCAGTCTGAAAGCTGCTGCTGAAAGAAACCACATGTTTAAAGGGACTTTGGTCTAATATTTCCAGAAAGATTTACATCTCTGGCAGAGCAAAGAAACAGGACAAATTCTGCATCAGAGGGAGGTACTTGCCCTCCAATAACTTGCCCCTAACCTTAGGGGTAGTGTGTGAATCCCCCTAGGGACACTACAAATATGTAAACAAGGCAATACAAATATATAAGCCCACTGGGGAGGAGTTAATGAAAACAAACACAACATGATGCCTCACAGCTGTTTTGCTGCAAAAATATTAACTACTTTAGGATGTGAACCAAAGGTCTGCCAGGGATAGCTGTGGGGAATTCTGACTTAGTGTATTTTGTGACCGTCTGCTACAGGGACTGCTGAGAGCAGACTCAGGTTCCTCATTTGGGAGTCATGGATGTGATTTATAGCTGTGGGAGTTCTGTTCATCATTTGCCTGAAGTGTTTGCTTAAGTGCTTTGTTGTGCAGAGCTGCTTTTCTCAGCTGAAACCTCAAGGCTTTCTGAGGCACCTCAAGAAATAAGGGTCTGAGTCTGACAGGAGCTGGAAGAGGATGTCAGTGCAGCTCCCTCACAGCCCTTCAGAGCTGTCAGCCTAAAACATTTCAGCAATATTGCACCATTACATAATTTTAAGTGTTCCCCCCCCATACTTTTTGGGATATGGCTAAGAAATAAAATAGGACAAATGAGCAAGGTTTCTGTACCGACAAAAGCACTGGGTTTCTTTTTCTGAGCTGAAGAAATAGTTATGGTGACTGCTGTGTTCATTTTATTGGTTTCTTTCCATTACTCTTAACTCCTGGCAGCAGCTTAGAGAATCCCTCCCTGTCCTGGATGGTTTCTTCTTTCAAACATTTGGAGGCAGTTGTTCCATTCACCGTTTCATCATCCCTTAGCTCATTTAATCTTCCCTCATAAGTCAGTCCCTCCTTTTACTTAATTGTGGTGCTGCTTTTCCCTGAACTCCCTCTCAGTTGCTCGTTTATTTTACGGTGACATGGTGGCCAGTAATCCTGCCATTGTTAACGTTTCCTGTTGTGGACTTTTGAGTTATTTTTGTTCAGAGTTACTGCAGTACTTGGAGGACTAAGCTAAGCTTCCCCTGTGAAGAATAATTACAGGCAAGGTCACTGATACTGCAGTAGAAAACATGGTCCATGGATAAATATAGATGCTGAGTTTGGAGATGGAGGCTTACTGCAGTTCTAGTGGAAGAAGGCCCAAAAATACATACTTGATAGTAAACACACAACTGGGGCTCCAAATACCTTTGCTCTAGTGGAAAAATTCTGCTGCCTGAAGAAAACTGTAATTTATTTGCGAATTCCTGCATTATTTTAAGACTATCTAGGCCAGTGAAATCTGAAGTAGCTTTGGAGTATTGCTTTTACTAAAATGGTAGGCAACAGTAACTGGATTCCACCATCTGTATGACTGCAAGTTTTTGACATGCTTTGATTTCACTGTTGCCTCTTTTTCATCGACTCCAGAGGAATGCAGGACAGATCACATAAGAAATGTCATTACTCCTAACTTAGTACCTTTGCCTTTTAGTGTCAATTGGCTTATTCTGTCATTCATAGCTTACAGATTCTCCAAGTGTCATTGCTGCTGCTGAGTGCTACCTTGCAGCACTTACACTGCAGCAGAACCAGGGACAGGGTTTGATTTGCACCCAAGTTAAACTATCACAGACCAGCCTCCAAACTCAGCTGAACACAGGGACAGACTGCACTGCCAGTGCTTACACTGCAGTTATCCTCTGTTCATGGAGCTATGGGCTGATTCATGTGTGATCCAGGTTCAGGATGCCTAATCCTGAAGTCCTTTTTCAGCACCAACTGCCATGTACCGCCCCCATCTTCTACTGATTCCTGCTCACAGTCCTGGGGCTTTTTTTTCCCTCTCCAATCCCTTCACCATTTGAGGATGCATGCTGAAAAAACACAAAGCCATCCCATACACTGAAGTCTGGGGTCCCAAGAGCTGCACTGAAGCTGGGTCTGAGGGAATAGTGCTGCACAGAGCTTGACAGACCATTTACCCACAGCTTCAGGAGAGATCAGGGTAAGAAACCCGGGGTTTGAGTGCCACAGCTCCGTCTGTACTTGGAAGCACACCCACAATGAAAATTCTTTTCATCAGTCATCTCTCCAACAACTGTTGAAAACAGCATAATCTGCTAACATAGAAAAGCTAAATTGCTTTCAGATGAAGCACTGAAAAAGCGCCTCTGATTTGATTCAGCTCAAATCCAAAATGCATGACTTGACAGCTCTAGTACTTCTTAGCTGCTTGAAGTTTCTGTCAGAATTTCTTTTCCCCAGTTTGTTTTTCTCTAGTTTCACATATTAACCCTTCTCCCCCCAGATTAGTGTTTTTGAAATATTATTTTTAATGCACCAGATGTTTAAAGAATAGCAGTGCACTGGGAATACAGTGCTTCTAAAATAAATTGCATGGATGCTATGGGCTAAGTCTGGGAAGCTGAAGCAAAGCCTCAGAGCAGGATGAAGAATACACCCATTTCTTAAGCCCACTGCATTTTCTAAGTACTAAAACTTGCTTTAATCAGAAGGAAAGCACTGAAAGAATGTTTAATCTCATGAGTTCTTTTGTTGTTCCTAAGTGAAGAAGAGCCACATTCATCACTGGTATGATTACAATGAAAGCAGTGCAACTACGTCAGGGAAGAATTTGGCCCAAGTAGATGTTTCTAGAGCTATTGACAGCTGTCCCCACATATTGTTGAGAAAATAGAGAGCTAAAGTCATAGCAAAAGAAATAGAACTAGCTCCCATTTTTCTTTGGCTGAACTGGAGCTCCTGGATGTGAAGGCTGCTTTACCTCTCTAACACTTCTGATCATCATTAGGTGTTCTTCAGTGATCTGTCTGAAAACATCTTCCTAACTGAGGAGCTGTGCATGGTGCCGCTCCTGCAGTCCTGAGCTACTGAGCCCTGCACTTCACAGGATACAGCATCTTACCTAATTTTAGATGTGATGCAACGAGTGGGGGTAGCTCATATGAGGCAGGAGGGATGAAGCCCAGCAGCTCGAGCTCAGAGCAAGCACTTTATAATTATCAACTGCGCCTTTCAAAATAACAGAGGCGTTTCTTACTGCCGATGCACATTTCTGGGTGTGATTGAATAAACAAGCTGTAGCAAGGACAAACACTTCTGGTGGAGGATATTAGGACAAGAATCAAGCAGTAGGCTTGCTGTCCTCAGGTGGCAGCTGAGGCTGCCCCAGTGCTGCCTCCCAGCCTTCTCCCTCTGATATTCTCTACTGAAATGCTGTAGCTGGATCAGACATACACACAGGCTTTCTTCTGCATGGGAACCATCCCTTCCCCTCATTCAAGTGTTTGGTTTTCTCAACAGCTTGCTGCTTCTCACCGAATTAGTCTGCTCATAACCAAACTCATGCAGAGAATCTCTGCATTAGTACAAAGAAGCTCTACTTTTAGGGGAGTCTCTACTTGCCAGAGCAGTGACCTCTCCGGAGGTGTCCTGGCTCGGTGCTGTACTGGATGGAGTCACTGGTTACATGACCTGCTCCCCTGGCTGACATCCTGCAGAGATAACACAGGCTCTTGGAGGTGCTCCAACTTGCATCATGCTTTGGGCTTGAATGTTTTGAAGAGGATTCAAGTCTTTCACTGTCAGTAAAGCAGCTTAGAATGTCTGTGCCTAGTTCCCCTCCTCTGAAATTCCACCATGGAATCACCCACCCTTTTGTCCACTGTCTTTAAACAATTAGTTGTATATTTTTTACTGGTGGCAAACCAGTGTCAATAAATCATATTCTAAAAAGCACAAACAGCACATTCTTAATGAAAATATCTTTTACGCATCTAAATGATAAAGTAAATGTTTGAGAAAGAAGTCTCTAATTTTTTTTCATGGTATTTTAAAACAGTCATCTCAAAATAAACAAGAAGAAATGTTTGTTAATCATCTGGAATTTTTAATTTCCTACTTTGCATGGGAACCTGAGTAATCAGACATATGGTATGCTTGTTAGCTGGGAAAGGGTCAGGATTAGAATAGATTCTCAAAATTAGAAAGCACTAAAATACAGCAGCAGTCTTGGCTGCCTAAACTTAAACAATGTTTTGCATTAATTGCTAGAACAGAACAACACTGGAAAAACACCACACATCTAAATGATTCCCTGAAATTCCTCTTGATTAGCAGGAGAGGAAGTCTCAGGGGACTGGGGATGAGCTAGTCCATAACTTACCTGCACAGGGGGTTATCTGATAGAGACATAGCTGATAAGGAACAAAATATGTTGGTGGCTTCTGTACAAGCTCAGTAGCTGTAAGAGTTGAGAGATTCCTAAGACAGTAGAGGCTGTTCAGACCAAACTAACAGCATTTTTGGATTTATAGTGCTAAGCATCACGGAGGCAGTCAGCAGTGAGTGTGCCCTGGTGTCAGTGAAAGCAGGTACGGGGGAACGAGGCCCGTCAGCCTCCTTGGGGACCAGGAGGAGAGCCTCCTTGTTCTCCCAGTCAGGAGGGCAATCGATGGCAGCAGCCAGCTCCCAGCCCTTCCTGTGTCATGGGACAAGGCCCACGCACAGAGGAACGGCTTCGTGTTTTGCTGCTTGTCCATGACACAGATCCGGATCAGCTCCACTTCCGCCAGCGGCAGTCGGTGTGGATCCTGCACTGCGCTTCCTGCCTTTTCGTCAGCCGCGCAACGTGGAACGCCCCTGACCCCACTGCAGTCATGTCTGCTGTGTTCAGACTTGCCTCCATTTCAGTGCTCACGGGTAAAAGGGTTTTCTTCTGCTGTTGTTTTTCAGTCATGTATTTCCTCCTTGCAGTTCACTAGGAATCAATTTGAATCCAACTATGGGAAAAACATCCCACCAAAAAAAGCTTTGGGATAGTTTACAATTTCAGCTCTGGCTACTTCCCTCTACTTCAGTGGGGGAGCAGCCAAAAAGACCACGTATTTCATCACAGGGTTTGGGAACACTGTCTGGAATAAGCTTTGGTGTTGAGGGGGCATAAATAATAGCAGTCTGTGGCCTGCACTAATTGTCAGTCCAATGTCATGCTTATTCAGGCCTCATACACAGAGCATGCACCTGATATTTTTATTTTTACTCTCACCCTTCCTTGATTGTCAGTGGTTTGGTCTCTCCTGAGACTACACCAAATTCAGCCAAGTCAGTGACTTCACATTTAAAAGTATCATTTCTTTAATCATTAATTCTCTATCATTATTTCTTTCCTTCTCTTTAAGTGCTTTTGTATCCTCCATGTTCTGGCTGTAAGCCCTTCACCCAAGTAAATTATGATAGTCTGAGGGCTCCAGTCTTCCCTTGTCACAGCTGGAGGTGTTTCTGGTGGATGTAATTTGCAGACTTGTACAAGCAGTCCAGGCTGCATTGCCAAAACTTTCTATCAATATGAACAACTATCACAACTATTCAGAATTAAGGCTGCATGTATTTCCATATACCTATATAAAACAAGCCCTCATGCAGCTGAGGTAAGAGACAGGGTTGTTCACTATAGCACAAATACAAGGGGATGAAATATCCGTGCAAGCTGTTTGGTCTAGCTGTTGGTTGAAATGGATGTGGTACATTGACTCTTTTTTCAGCAAGAGACTGATTAGATACCTACACTTAAGACATTTAAAACTCAATGCTTCAAACAACTTCCCCTATGGACTGGTCAATAATAATTTAAGAGACAGAATTGTGCCTTTTTCTTTGCCTGCCTTCATCTGCTGTATTGTTGTTTTAGAGCACTGTATATGACAAACCTTCCAGGAATCTCAAACACAAATTGAAGTTCCACTGAATCACTTAAAGTAG
Organism: Serinus canaria; assembly: GCF_022539315.1. Taxonomy (NCBI): domain Eukaryota; kingdom Metazoa; phylum Chordata; class Aves; order Passeriformes; family Fringillidae; genus Serinus; species Serinus canaria. The sequence goes on along the minus strand of NC_066322.1, from coordinate 15,483,289 downwards.
CTGAAAAACACCATCAGAGAGGCCACACAACTGTGTGGAATGTGATGAATTTCCAGGAATAGGATTGTTTCCTGGTGATTACTGTGTAAAATACAAGTATAAAGAAGGAACAAAGGTAATGCTGACAGTGTCTACACCACCAGGCTATTTTTGTTTGTGAAAAGAAGAATGAAGAAAATAGACATGCTGTAAGACCTTTGCTAGGCTAACAGGAAGCCTAGATGTCAAGAGCAGACTCTGAAACAAAGCAATACAAACTTATCTCAGCATAAGATATAACTTCTCTGTGATTTTATCTTGTAAACCAGATCCACTTTTAGCTTGAATGGAGTCCGAATAGAGAGGTTAGGAGCTTTATGTCCATGCTTCCATCCAGCAATAATAAAAGAATAACTAGGTAAAAGGCAATAATCATGTAGAAAGAGATGAAGCCTGCAGTTCTGAGAAGAAAGGGGCACAATTGATTTGGGGCACACAAACAACAGAAAATCCGACCATTCATTTTCATTAAGAAATCAGTTCTGCTGACTACGACCTACTCTGAAGCAGAGGTTATGCAGAGAACTTTGAGAAGAAAGTATCACATAGCATGTGCAGAAATTTGGCCTCTGTATATAACAAAAGCGATCCTTCCAGGAGAGCTTTTTGCTCTTTTTCTTCAGAGAGACTCTGCTCCAACATACTGGAAGAAGCCAGAATTAAAAATAAGTGGACTCTTACAAGTAGAAAATCTGGTATGGTTTCAACCCTGGAAGTGTTTGCTTCTCAGCTTTATCGAGCAGATCTCAGGTCCTGAAACTGGTTATTAGTGAGTAAAGTCTGCAGGTCACTTTGGGGTTACTGTTCATTGTTTGTGTTCCTCCTGTTTCAGGTGGTACTTGAATGTGCAAAGATGCTTAGATGGAACACAAAAGCAAGGTATAGCGTTTCATGAAACAGGTTTTCGAATGCTCTCATATTTCTGTTACTTATTTACTTCTTGGTGCAGCAAAGAGGAGATGCAGGACTTAAAAAAAACCCAAAATAACCACTTATGTGCATCTAAGGATGAGCATCTAGCCACAGGCAGCTTATCAAAATTTAAAGAACAAGGCTATGACACTGGAGCTACTTTTCATATTCACATGTTGCAAAGAACAGCCTGTATCCATGCAGCTAAACTCCCTCATTGCCATCCACAGAGCTCCACCCAAACTGCCAGCAGGACACAGTCAGTGGTCTCTGTGCCCCAGAGTGTGACAGGGAGGGGTGCAGCCCAGCCCAGAGCTGTGCCATGGATGCACCACAACGTGCAGGATGAATGGGGAGCGTGTGAGTGCCTGGGCCCACGCCCAGAGCTGCTTTTTAGCCTCCCCGTGCCTTTCTGCACAGCTGCAGGAATATCTGCAGGGAGGGAAGAAGGGAGGAGAGGCCAGCAGAGCCACCTCCCTCAGCAGAACCATCAGCTTGTGCCAGCTCATGCTATTCATGGAACTTCAGCTCAGCTCTGACAACAGCACTGTATGCCAGATAGATAGAACTCCTCCAGGCTTACACTGGGAAAACATGTGCCAGCCTACCCAAAGTGATACACCAGCTTTGAACAGAGAACAGCAAGGGATTTTTTTTTGCCCTGCACCTGTATTTTGCCATTACCTCCACAGCATCTCAGTGGTGTGGCCTTTAGTCCATGCATCACAGTACAATGGCACCACTGTGCAGAGGTATTGAGCCAGTCCTGAGGAGCTGGGAGAGCTGCCTGGCACAGCCCACAGGCCTTTGCTTATAGCCCAGAAACAGTCAAGCTGCATTAGCTGAAAAGGAGACAGCAATGCAGGCAGCCCAGCCAGAATAGAGAGCAGTCTGCATTCCCTCTTCTGGAATGTTTGTTAACAACTGAGAACTCCTACAGGATCAGAAAAAAAAAAGTAAAAAAAAAAAAAAGTTGCCAATCACTGTTTAAGTTCCTTTTTCTTCCAGTCTAACAAATAAAACCACACTACTGGCTCAAATTCTATGAATTTGACAAGAACATGAAGTCATTATGAAAAAACAGAAAGACAGGAAATGATGAGCAACTTTCCAGCAGAAGCAACAGCAACAACAAAAACCCTGATTAGTTAAAGCTTTGATAATTACACCCAGGATCACCCAGGCAATCTTGTTTTGTGCCTTTGGATAAGTCCATCTTCCTTTTCTCTTCTCCCATCTCTTTCTGTCAGACTTTGCTGATAAAGTTAAAAGCTGAAAGGAGATTTGATATGTATAGATGCACAGTTTCAAGTGTGCATCTATACACACCAAATCTCCTTTGATCCATCCTCTCACTTAAGAAGAAAGTATTGCTTTCTTCACCTCTTTCAAAGTTCATTAAATGTAGAATGGATTAATTGACTACTGCATTTGTAGTAACAAATACAGTTTCTACAGATTCTTAGAAGGAAGACTATTTACATCATACTCCCAGAGGTAATTCGGTAAAGCATAAACAATGATGTCATTCCTCTAATAAATATTGAATGTGCTGGTTGACTTCAAACAAATACACCAAAAGAAGTCTCAGTTTTACAGGAGTTCCTTCAAGTTGCATGAAGAGATATAAGTGGCTACCTAGGGGAGGAAGATAGTATTTCCAAAGTGTTCCAGCCAAGAAAAAGCCTCAAAAATTAAGTTAAAACACCAGAAAACCTGTAAAAGGGAGGTCACTTTTAAATAACTCAAGTATGAGGAAATCTTCAGGGACACTGATCTGTATACCAGGCTTCATTCCTCAGCTGTTTATGAAATGATGCAGTATTAGACTTTTCCTCCTGGGTTTCAGTCTTCTCAGCTTCCATCCAGTTATGAAATAGTTTGTCAGACTTCAGACTGATTGCATACATCTCCAAGCTAGAAACAGTAAAAATCCTCTTCAGGTAGGAATGTAAAGACAATACCTGTGTGTCTTGAAAATCCCAGGGATCCCCAAGAGTCCTGACACTGGTGAAGTGTGTGTTGTACTGACAGGAGTCCCTGGCTACACACATTAGCTGGAAGACCTACAACTGACACACAGCTATGGCTCCAGACCAGTTCTATTGTTTCTATCCTCTTGGCTTTCCTAAGTGTTCCCCAAGGCACTCACCAAAAGCTGCCTCAGGCACAGAAAGACAAAGGTCTTCCTTCTCTTCTTTTTTTTTTTTTTTTTTTTTTTTTTGGTTCCTGGTGCCTTTAAAAAGCTCCCACTGAGAAATTACTAACTCCTACTCTACTCCTGTCTTCCATCTTCTGTCCTCCTAACCTTGGAGAGTGGCAGGATCAGGAATACACCTTCATAAACATTCAAAGCATTTTGGAGTATGTTCTCCTACAAACAAGCAACCATCCTATAATGATGTGGTAGTTGGTGCTCCAGCTGGAAAAGGTGATGTTGACCTCTGGTGACTGGGCTGGGGATGCCTGGTGGCATAATCAGAGTGAAACATTTCTGAGAGCAGCTAGGCAACAATTTCACTGAAGCTGGCACACAAAAACAGTCACCCTCTTCGTGGAAGTGAGCAGTTACACATCCCTTCCATGGAACAGGAACACCCAGCTGAAACAAAGACTCCCAAAAGGCTGCCTCATAGCCTCAGGTATGCACACAGAGAGATTTAACTGAGATCAGCCTCAGGTATGCACACAGAGAGATTTAACTGAGATCAACTGCACATTTGCTGCAAACTTAAAAGAGTAAATGCACACAGGGTGAAAGGACTGAGCAAAGCAGTCCATGGAGACAGACATCATGGTATAATGTATCCTGAGAAAATCAGGGGGTGAGGAGTCACTTAAGAAAACACCTTAGCTGGCAGCAATGTATTAAACAGATTTCTCAAATCACAGAAATGAAGCAAAAAGTGACAGTTGGGATTCACTGCAAATAAGCAAAATAGCAGAGGAACACCCCAACTAACCCACTGTCTATTTGTTTGCTGACATAACCCAAAAGACACAACATTTTGCCAGATTCTAATGAAAAGTATTATCGGACACTACGAATTCATCACCAGCAAGCTATGCATTTGATTTTTAAATCTCATTCATTTTTCATAATGAAACAATTTTTTCAATTACATTTGAACCTCATGTAGCTTATGCTATTTTGTACATTCATAGAACAAAACCAGAAGACAATACATGATGCCTTAGGAAGTTACTCAGAACTCATCTACAGATTCAAAATAACAAGCGTTTTATTTTAACACTTATTCAAATGAAATGAAGAAAAAACCACTTTCCAGCAGAGCCACTCAAGATACCTGAAGAAAATAAGATATCCAAGAAAAGGTTAAACAACAAAAACAATTTGAGGACTGGGGAGAAAAGTACATTTCAACCTAGTGACACAGCCAAAGCGATGTAGTGACTTTAGTGCCCCATGCAGAAAGAGATACCAGCAAAAGGGGAATTAGGTGGGCAGAGCATGTCTCCAGGTAACTATTCTGACATGGATTAGAAGTGGGAAGAAGATTAACAGAATTTATATTCCCTCCAGAATTAAGCTGTTTCTCAATGGAAAAGGATTTCTCATTTCCCAAGATGTTTTCCATTTAATACAACTTTTGTAATAGTAATATCCATCTTAATAACACAGCTTATTTCTCAGCTTGGACTGATTAGCATCAAAACAGGGCAGACACCCTGACAGCAAAAAGTAAACTGCAAATGCACATTCTTCATTCAAATCATGACATTAAAATAAGGAATTCCTTAGTGCCATGCTATTTGGGTAGTGCATTTGCTTTGCACAGTGAGGACAAACTGGAATTGCTGCCCCCATATAAGCTTTCCATTCTGGTTTCTAGGGTATTGCTCCATACCGCAGAGGCTAGAACTCAAGGGTGTGTTTACAGTCAAACCTCAAGGAGCTTACCTGATAATTTGTATTTAATGAATTCGAATGCTTTTTTCAGACGGTCTTTGCAAAGCAGATGCCGGTACCTGCAGCCCTGCGCGGCTGCCAGGCGGGCAGGCAATAGCGCCGTCACGGGGAGACGCACGGTACAATTGCCGGAGGCACTGGAAAGTACGAGAATGCAGTAGAAACGCCTTATGCAAGTTCTTGGAGCATTTCAAAGCTGAAATAAATTGGCATCTCAACGGGAGATTAAAAAAAAAAATAAAAAAGAAAAACGAAACACTGCAGAGCTTTGCAAATGCTCGCTTTAGCTTCCAGGGCAATACCTGATCATTTCTGAACACTTAACTCGTAGCTTAATTTTTAAATCTTTAATTACCATACACACACACCTTTTACATTTGTGTAACTGTTCGTAAATGACTGCAGGCCTTTTGTTAGCGTTCCTCAGCACACAGTCTCTCTTCCAACTGGAGATGTTCTCAGGATACATTAGTATTTTGGGAGGGAAAAGCAAAGACATGATTTGACAAATATGTCCCCAGTTGCACAGGATGAATTTTCCATGCTTCACCAGCAATCTGATTCAGTATCAGTTTATTCAGCTTACACTAAAAAGCTCTCTGATTTTCTAGCATATTACTTTGGCTGAGAAAAAGTTCAGGTAAATGCTACTTCCTCCCCACTGACCTCTGGACTTAAATAACTGCCATGGAGCCACTGACTTAACTCTATGAAGACGGCAAAAGTACAGCTGTTAGCTAAACACTGCTAAGGATAGGAGAAGAAATGCTGGTAAGGGGATACTCAGACCTCCAACCAAAGCTTTTCCTTCCAAATAGTATTTTTCCAGTTCCCTTTCCCAGTTCAATTCTTTCAACATATGGCAGGGACAGCCTCTAGAATGAGTGAGTTTGCCTCCCAATCTGTTTGTTTCTTACTCCACGTTTTATAGTTGGATACAGCCACTATGTAGGTCACTATGTATTTCTATCTCTGGATGATCAGAAGTGGCACTGCCACTGAAATAACCAGCCCTACTGTGCCCTTCCCAGATCCTTCTCTCATGCCAGCACAAGCCTGAATTCTCTTACATACCAGGTTGGAATTTTCTCATCAGCTGGACCCTAAGGGAGAGACAGCAACCACAGTGATTCAGTATCTCCCTGACCTCAATACAGAAGCCAAAGGAATGTTTACCTAGACACACAGGAGATAATTTTTTCTGTCATCTATAAGCTTTACGGGACTCCTTTGCCCTGTGGAATTATTATTATGATTAAAACTCACTTAGGGTGGGCTGTTAATGAGAAAAGGCAATTGAAATCCAATGGCACACAGTTAAAAGACAGAAACCTCTGAAAAATGCAGGAGGGATTTTGCAACTTAATGGAGCTCAAAGCCTTATTAACCATAGCAGCACAGCTTTTTTATTTTCTGTTAAAAACCCCAAACTGACCCAAAACAGAACAAAACAGCAGCTTTTTTCAGGGAAAAAAAATTCCCAAACCCCAACTTGTACTCTGTTCCACTTCTGCTTTGAGTCTGCAGTGTCCTGGAGCAATACTCCAAGGAAGCAAATGACTGAGGTCTGAACTGATTACCCCTGAAGTCTTAAAAGACAAGTTGTCATGCACTATTTGCTACTTCATTGCTGACTCAAGAACATTCAGCTTGTGTGCATGTTCCCCTTCCCTATCTGCTCACTGCTTCAGCTTCTCTCTGACAGTTGTGCATTTCCAGAACAAACATCTTTGATATATTAAGAACTAAGTGCAGGGCAGCATAAAATGCACCACTTTTCATCAAGGTTTCAGAAGCACTACTCTATCAACTATTAATCTTTATTTGTGAGCTTAACTTATTAAATGCCTCCATTTTAACATAATAAATAATGTAACTATGTATGCTAGCCTACTGCAACCTGAAATGTTATGTAGAATTTCAGTCTCCTCTGCTATGGAATATGAGGCTCTGTTTATATCATGGTGGATCTGTGTAAATCTATGGCAATGAAAATCAACCTGTCTTTATAACATCCTAGCATTACTAAATACAGAAAAAGAGGCAGCTACAGCTGAAAGCAAGACTCAGGTACAAAATTTTAAATTCACTGAGTCTATCAATTTTTCGCTGAAGCAATGGAGGAAAGAACACATTATCAGTTCAGACTGCTTAGGGGATTTATTTCTCAAGCCAGCAAAACCACACCCACTTGGCATAAAACCAGATTAAAATCAAATAAGTTTCATATGTACTTGCCTTTGACATTGTTGCTCATTTATAGCTATTATTTATGCCAGAAAACATACCTATTTCCTTTTCATGCATATGTTATAATTTATAATCACAGAACAGAAAGAAAACAAATCTTTGTTTTACAAGATCCTTTTACCAAGACATCTTGAAGAACGAGTTGAATAACTTGAAAAAGTTTTTTGGAATGGTATGAATACTCTGAACTTCTGCTAGCTTTGGGTGGGAGTCAAGTACACTCACTAAGCAGTTACTCAAAAACTCAGCACCTTACAGAATCAATCCCCTGCACAGCCCTCAAGTTACTTCAGCAGTTTTTTTTAATGAGACAGACTGCTTTGAAGGAAAAACTAGCAGTAGCTTTCATCAGCCAGATTCAGCAGTGAAAAAGACTTGCTCTACAATAGCTGGACTAGCTCCTGCTCTGGCTTTCCCTCCCTTCAGTTTTCCACCCCCACTATGCTACACTCTGCTGCTTTGACACAGCCACTTTGTCCACCTCATAAAAAGCAATGCCAGCTTTGGGTTGCCTTAACACACACTGAAATACAATTCAGCTACTGCTGCTGGAGAACCAGAATCATCCCTAAGTAGCAGAAAGTTTTCTACACAGCACAGAAACTGCTATCACTGCTCCATAATAGAGCACTAATCTAGATAAAACACAAGCAACCTGAGGAAAACAGAGTGTTAGGGATTAATGAGCCCACATATTCAGAAGAAATCATGGGTTGCACAGCATGGAAGTGTGATTATTTTCCCTTCTGTTCCTACAGTTTCACTCAGCCAGTGCAGCCACAGCAACTGAGCATATCTGTGATCTGATAACAACAGTTCAAGACATGCTATTTACAAACTCTTGAAGAGTTGTTTTAAATCAATCCTTACACTTTCCACTTCTTAATATTTTACTTTAGACAAACATATTTAGTGTATTTGTGTGCCTGTTTAATACCAGATTGTCATTCAATATCTATGTATGTGCATATATGTAGCTATATATATGTATTATCCATGAGAAGAAGTCATGCCCATTTGGTTGTAACGTTATACTGTTATTAAAAAAAAACAAAGACAAAGAGGCAGCCAAGGATAATTACTCTGTAAGCAAATATAAAGTTGCACCCTAAGTAGTTATCATAAGGGGAGGTACTGATCTTTGTCCTGTTGTGCTGCTTTTGGTACTTGCCAGACTGTACCAGACTAATTCAGCTTGTTAAACCAGCAGAAAACTAGTACACTTAAGTGTTTTGCCAGGCTTTTGCATAGAATCAGCTCAGCATAAGGTCCAGCAAAAGCAAAAACAATGGTTAGACCAGAGGGCCAAAGCATAGAGGTCAGAGTGATTAACACCTTCAGCTATAATGAACAGCTTCACTAAAAAATCCCACCCAACTGTCTCATCAAAATTTTATGCATTTTTGCTACTGAGCAAGGCCAATTTCAAATGATCAATCAATTCACTATTTACTTGCAGGTTAGCTATGTTTGCAATGAAGAGTAATGAGCTACATTCCTTTTTCCCCTTGCCATCCATATACTAGAAGCCTGAACCCTGACTTGAGAGATTTTCAGGTTGCATTGCCAGGGACATTGCACTGACTGGCTTTTTTTCCCTCCACACTTTTCAAATATTTGCTTTACAACATCTTTTGATAAGAGTATTGGTTCTGCAATAGACAGATATGCAAGTATGAGGTAGGGGAAAAGAAAAGAAATAACTTTTATTCAGGGTGTTATAAGTAACACTTATCAACAGCAGTAAATATAGAAATAGCATTTTGATAAGAGGAAGAAAGCAATAGCAAGTAATAAATGTACCTGTTTAACAGCAGGCCCATGAGCACTACAGACTGATAGCTCCCTGTGTTAAGCATCATGCTGCCAGAACTACCTACCAGCAAGCTCTACTTCCCAGGAAACACTTCCCAAAAGCTTGCTGTGCTAAGCAGCAATAGCCATCTCTCCTGTTACTTGGAGGAATTATTCCTCTCCCCTCTCTCTGAAGGTGGACTCATTTCCATCCTCTCTTCTCCACATCTCCAAGTGTTAAATGCATGACGTGCATATCCATACGACTTGAAAGTCTTTTAGATGGCTCCTATGAAGCAGAGTGCACATTTGTACAAAATAACAACAACAGACTATAGGTTATTAGAAGTTGAACAAGGAGGGAATGGATAAATAGAGCAACATAAAGAAGCAAAAGACAAAGATGTAATGGTCCTTTAATAAATACAGTGGATTGAGATAGTGCCTGAACCCTTTCAGATGCCAGTCCAGCCCCAGAGTGGGTTGCTACTGCCCCCTGCATCACCTACATGTCCTAGCAATGGAGCACTGGGAGAAACTCTTCATGAAATGCCAGGATGGAGACTTCCCCACACAGGAATTGCTGAAACATTGCTGTATCCTGTAAGCATAAAGGACCATAGTATCACTGCTTACTTCTTCCTAACAACTGCTGCTCCCCCTCCCTTGCCACATCCTCCATGACTCGCTGCCATGCTGGAGCTACTCTGCAGTCTCTGCAATCCCTCTGGGAAATGCACTTCCATGCTTGCACATTTGAGGGACTTGCCCACCCAACAAGGCCAAATAAAGTGTGACAGCTTGATTAATTCCTGATCTCCAGAAATAGTAAGAGTTCTGCAAAATTTTTCCTAGAAACAATCCACAGGATGGTGTGAACCGTCTCCTTTCAGAACTTGTAGCCATATATTTGCTCCCACATTGTTTTCAACAATCCTGGCATTTATTGGGGTAGAAAGGGAAGAGAGAAAGAGTGACTTATTAGGAATGGTTACAGAATGAACTTCAGATTACATCCTTGAAGATGAAAGAGCCACATAACCAAGGAAGTATGTTAATATGATGAAGATCTACCAACTAAAAAAAAATTAACTATTAGAGTGACAATAAGTTGCTATGAAAACAAAATACACAAATCTGTAGGACTATGAGAAAACAGTTTTTAAAATCATCATCTCCTTTATTTTACTAACACTACCTCCTTGAAACAGGTAAACTGCATCATTTTTTATTAGTTATTTCATTTCATGTCCAAGAAAAAAGGGCCCTAATTCCATAAAATTTACTGGAAAGGTTCTCACTTTGCAAAATAAAAAGACTTTGCTTTTACTTGAATATGTAACACTACTTGCAAGTATGAGATTTTTTCCCTTATTTTAAGAATATGGTGTCAAACCCAAGCCTGCAGAAAAAGCCATCAGGTATCATCTTGCATTTCAAGAGAAATGAGATGTTTGAGCTAACATCACATGCAAAACTTGAAATACATTCATGATTTACCATGATCAGCACTACTTATGGCAGTTGAGCCACATGACAGCTGTATGTCCCAAGCTGGGGAGAGAATAATTGCCCACCTGCTTCACAATTCCATTTTCCATTTCATACTTACCCAGCTCACAAAAATTAAAATGGAAGACTCAGAAAAGTTCTGTAGAACAAAGCTTCCTTCTTAATTGTTGCTAAATCAACACAAGAACTTCTCTCCTAATCCAGAATGTGAAAACTGTTTTGACATGGACCATAGTTTTCATTTCCCACTGCTGTTCATTATCTTCACACTATCCTGTAGAAGACAGACCTGCTGCCACATAGATGCAGGCAGCTGGAAGCAAACTTCTGAGCTTTGCATTAAATGCAACATCTCTGACAAAAAAGAAAGAACAGTTCATAGAATTGTGATGCAAACAAAAATTTAATCTTTAAACAAAACGTTCATGATACGGAAGGTCACAATACAAAGTTCTTAAACACAATATAACACAAACAAGTTGAGAAGCCTTTTTTGATTGGAAATGATTATTTATACAAAGACTAGATGCCAACAATATTATTGTACAAAATTTGACAGCGGATTCATAAATTGATTCCCTGAAAATTCCCTTGTTTTGAAGAAATAGTGAATATTAAGGTAATGGCTGAAGTGAATTCAAGGAATTCAGAGTTACATTTGTTTCCATCCTCAATTCTAAGCACTTGGATTAGGTTTCATGGTACAAAAGGGATAGTAAAGGCACACTGTGGTTTGAAAACAAGGCTAGATACCATAGCCTTTACATGCTCCAGCTTTTGTCTGGGTGTTTTTTAAACACCCAAATATGCAGCTAAAATAATCCAACCCTCCTGAGGGGGTGCAGAGTGAACACAATAAAGTCTGAAAAAATGTAACCCATTTAGCCTATAAAACAATATTATTATTAATTATGCATTTGAGTCTCAAATCCTCTACCATTTTAAAAATTAAGTACCTTTCTCCAAGTTATTTCTGTTAATTCACTCCTAACAGAACTAGTATAGAATGCACATTTAAGATGAAAAATTATCTTCATCAGTTTGGTTGCTTATGGAAAAGGACTGATGCATTCCTAAAAAGTTGACGCTATTGGCCAAGTCAATTACTTGCTGACTTAACTTTTTCAACACAGCTTCTTAATTTAGAAAAATGCTTTAAAGAAAATGCTCATTTAATCTGATAAAAATTATTAGACTACAAGTCTTAAGTGTCGAATTCTGACATAAAGTGTTTTTAATTGTTAAGTTATGAAGTCCAGACAGGCCTACTGCAATTATTAACACAAGTCTTGCCACAGGGGTGTAAGTCAATGTGGTTTAATCCCATGTACCACAGCTACCTCTGTTGATGAACCATGTCAATTCCTATGGGACTGTTATAAAACTCAAAATTACTTAACAGAGTTTGGAGGAGTTACACATGGACATTATGAAACACTGTTCAAGCAGCACTGGTCTGCACATAAACACAACTAACCAGTTTAAACTAAACCATTCTAGAACTACAAAGAAAGCAATTAGTTTTACCACATTTTGGTTCCCTGAGAAGAAAAGTGCTTCAACTACAAAGGTCTTTGGAATGCCATCAGTACAGTGGATAAACATGCACCTCTTGCACTGCTCCTGCAAAGACATCTACTTTCATGTTGATCAGACTTGTTTGGGCATTTTCATGCAAAATAATATTACACTCCACAAAACTGGCAGTGGAATGGGAGCAAGAGATGACTAAAAGTAGTCTAGTACTAAAACTAGTTTAATCTGTAATGATTTGTTATTACAAACTGGAACGCAGTTTGTTAGCACACTTCTTGAACACAAAGTCATTAAGGGCAGTTTACTTCATCTGCTTAACCCATAACTGAGATTGGTTTTTGAAAACTGTATTATGTTGACGTTCTAAAATGTGTTTTTGGGAAGAATGCTAACCTCTTCTTTCCCCAGGGCCATAACTTATGTTTCTGGTGAACATGATAAACATAATGAGAATTAAGACTTCAAATATAATAAAACAGCGCACAGCAGAAGAATGAAGTCAGGAAACATTTTATTTCCATCCAGTTTTGCAAGTATTAAGGATGGCATAAGAGTTTATCCCACCACTATGATTTATGAAATTATTACATCCCTAGAAGAGGCAAAGCTTATAATGCTTCCTGTCTTTTCCTCCCAAATGCTTTTAAGGTGTGTGATTATTTAGTTTTATCTGTGTCTTTCTGTCCCTATCTAATACAAACCTCAAACCTCCTTCATCCTCTCCCCAATAACTGGGTGTGGAGAAGCTGCACTGAGGCAGTCACTAATGAGAAGTTATAAAAATATTAATCAGCAACATACACTACACTAACGCCTGTGATGCTCACAACATACAGAAGACAACTTTGCAACTATTCTGTTTGCCATCATTGTTTCTGAAGATCAGTAATGTAAGATTGGTTCTCTAGGACATGCACACAACAGTTACTTCAGGTTCTTCTGATTCCTCCCAATTTCTAGGCAACAATTAATTTTGTTTTTACTATTTTTAAGACAAAATGCTGAAACCAGTTCTAGGTATTTAATAGCAAGATTCAAATGGCATCTTCCACAATTAGAGAATTAATGCTTAGTACTTGTCAAAAGCTTTTAAAAATTAAGTTATTTTGAAAAATTACTTTCCGTATACCCCATGCAATAAACTGTTCAAATAGTTTAAACTCTTAATTTAATACATCCTAAGTTAGAGAAGACTTTATATTTAGAAATTAATTCCAGACAGTTCTTAGACCTCATATGGCAGGAATAAAACTATTTTAAATCATCACTATCAACAGAAAAAATTCTCATAGGAAAAAAGTATATACACTCTCACTATAGCCAGGCAATTATATCTTCTTTTTCAATACTACCATAAACATTTAGCTGAATTATTTCAATCAGTAGAACCTAACCAACAATTCATGTTCCAAAATTCAAACATGTTTACCTGTAAAAGGCTGCATCTTTTGTTTAATCTGAATAAATTTTTCTTTTCCAATCAACTCAGTTCAATGCATTTAAATTTAAGACTGATTTGTAAATTGCTCTCTCTCCTTCACCCCTCTCTACCAATACATATCTTTAGAGAGATATTAAGCAAGACTTGTAGAATGTAACAATACAGAGTTTCATTTTAAACTTAGGACTTATCTGAGCATGCCTGCAAACGCTCTCTTACACGAGGTGGAAGTGTTTTTAACAACCTTTCTTCTACAATTAGGTTATTTCGCTTTAAGAGCTGACATTCTTCCAGTTCAGCAGGAAGTGATTCAAGATAGTTTCCAGTGAGCTCTAACTGAACAAGATTCAGTAGCTGACCCACAAAAGGGGACAAATTCATCAGGCTGTTATTTCCCAGAAGAAGAAATTGCAGCTTTTTGCACTGAAATAATCCATCAGGCAGCATTTCAATCTAGAAAAAGGAAAGAAAAGAACAAAAATAAAGTACATTAGAAGGTGTTAGCCTACGTGCAGCTGCGTGTTTTGACAGTTCCCCTTTTTACTTTAGGGTAAAAAGCCCTCTTAGTTTATGAAAGGAAAAAGAAGACTGTAATTCCTCTATCATTATGTGATCAAGTGCTTGAGAGCACTACAATGGTTTTATTATCCCTGTTTTCTTACAAAGCTGCTTAGCTCCTGGCACAAGCCAAGCCTGGAAGGGGCAGCACATCCACGTATGCACGCAGAACGGCATGCAGACGTGTGCAGGTGGCAGGGGAGAGGAAGAGCCTACTATTCCTAAGAATCACTTAATGAAGAACAAGCACAGACTGTGGAGAGACATTGGCAGCTCCTCTGCTGTGAAACCTGTACAAGCAGTTATCTGTGCAGTGCAGTCATCCTGGCCCACTCTACTGACACATGACATCCAAAACCAGCCTCACCAATGAAAACAATTATAAAGCTCAGAAGAAGTCACAAGCCTGAGCTCCACTCTAACAAGTCAGACAGTTTAGCACTGATTGTGAGGTTACCAAGCACAATTGTTTCCCTCTTCCCAGTCATACACCTGAGATGCTCATCAACCAGCTGTTCATTCACTTTAGCTTTCAGCTTGATGTTTTAAGGTAAACATTAAACGCTGTTCACTTCCACTAAAATACTACATGGGATTGACAACTGCAGGGCAAGGGAAGATCTGTTTCTGCAGCCATGCTAACCTATACCATCTCTGGATCAAAGCCCTTAAGCAGCTACAAACCAGGATAGTACTTGTTCAGTATTATGTGAGCTTTGCTGATACCAAAGCTTTAGTAATTAAACAAGCACCACCCCTTTTTTCTGGATTTACTTTAATCATGAACACCACAAAAGCTAGAGGCTGTTCCAGAAGAAATAGCAGCTTAAGTCTATTTTTGTTTTTGAAAAGTAATTCAAAGTTCTACTTACATGGTTTTTTGTCAAAGCCAAGTACTGCAGGTTGGTCAGATAACCAATTTCTTCAGGGATGGAGGTTAGCTTATTATAGCTAAGATCCAAATAGTGTAACTTTCTACAAAGAAATAGCTGCAATGGAACATTCTTAATATTATTATAATTTAGATACAACTGTTCCAGGTTTGATAATGCTCCAATCTGCACTGGGACATAGGAGATACTGTTGTGCCACAATTTTAAGCAAGAAAGATTCTTAAGATGTTGGAAACTAATTATTTCTTCCACTGTTCTGAGATTATTTTCTTTTAAGTCAATTTCATGCAAATTGTTTAGGGTAAAAATGGAATGGGGAATGCGCTCTAAATCACAGCAGATTAGTTCCAAGGTTCTCAGGTTTACCAGCTTCTTCAGGTTATTGAGCACTATCAATTTGTTTCCCTCATTGTTGATAGACAAGTGTTGTAAAGAAGGCAGAAGATCTGTAATCACTTGAGGTATACGGGAAAGGTTGTTTTTTAAGTGAATTGATCTCAGATTTTTTAGCCCCTGAAAGCCATCATTGTATATGGAGTTGTGATGATCTAGCATGAAGTATCCTGTTAAACACAATTCTTGTAGGTTTTTTAGATGAAAGACCCAAAATGGAATTCTTCCCATCTCACTAGACTTCAAACGCAAGGTTTTCAGATTTTCTTCTAAAAAGCTGACTGCTGGATAATCCATTGTTAGTGATGAATGATAAACATTGAGTTCTTTGAGATTGACAAGCTGGGTCACAGCTGAAGGAAGTTTGGCTTCAGGAATAAGTTCCAGGCTTAGAACTTCTATTTCTGTCAGTTCAAAGACACTGTCTGGAAGACCATTTAACATGAAAAGGTGAAGTTCAGTCTTGTCTTGGGAGTTTCTTACTAGTTTATTTTTCAGTTTTTCCACTGACCATTCATTGTTAAGATTTATCTGTTTGAGTTCATTTTCACTCAAATCAGACAGGAATATTGAGAATCGTTGGGAATAAAGAGGATCATACTGATCTGCCAAGTGAAGAATAAATGCAAAGTCATTCTTCACATCAGGTATGTCAGTGTAATTACTTTTCTCTCTCAACTTCTCAAAAGAGTATTGCTTAAGTGAACTTCGTAACATCCACCACAAACTGTAAGTACAAGTTAATCCATAGAAGATCACCAAAACAACATAAAATGAAGCCAAAACTTTAAAAATTTCTGCTAGCGAATAAACACACTGGTACCTTTTGTAGCCTGTAAAGGCTTGAACATTAACTACACAATCAATTTCAAGTGTAATAAATGATAAATAGTAGGGGACATAAGTTACTATTATGACAACTACAAAGACTTTCACTATAATCTGTTTCATATACACTGTGTATACTACATCCTTTTCTTCGGCATGTACTTTGAATTTCTTCACTTTTTCAAATATAGCTTTAGCTTGTTCCCCTTCTTTTTTGTCAAGAACACTGGAATTTTCTCTTCCAGTTGTTTCCAAGCCATGTTGTGAATATGGCAGGGACTGTCTGCTGGCCCCTATGTCTCCTGAACACTGAGGTGATGAAATTGCTGTTTTTGATTTGGCTACTGGCAACTTCCTCGCAGACTGCTCAGCAACTGTTTCTGAGAGGGCACGTGTTGTCCAGGGAGAGTCAAAACACTTCTGAAGAACGGCTACAAAGTGCTCAAGCCTGGCACTTGTACTGGGATAGTAAAGCCAGAAATTACTGCAAGCTGCAAAAATAAAGGTATGCAAAAGCACTAGGTATGGAAAAAATTTGGCAAACCAGTGAAGCTGTCGCTCATAACATACTGCATCGATGTAGGAGTACTGCTGCCGGTGGAGATAATTCTGGATTTTAAGCGGGATGATTATCGGTGCTGTCGAGCTAGCTGACATGTTAAGGTTGGCTTTAACTAAATCCCAAGGCACAGCACAATGATTGTCAAATTCTAGCTTGCAAGGAAGACAACACAATACTCTGGTTTGAGTGAGCTGGAGAGCCCCAGCAAGCACAGCAACTAGCAGCATTATCATGGTGAGGTAATACCAGAAGACGTCCCACCATGGTTTTAGTATGTGGTAGGATGACTGAGCATCTGCTAAGCATTTGAGTTCTGTTAGCGTGATCATGACTTTCACCTGTGAGAGAACAGCAGCTGGTAGAAGAAAAAAGAAAAGACATTCTTAGAAAATTGTTAAAAACAATTTATCTGACCATTCAATACTTGAAGTCTATTACTGTTGTCACAGTTCTAAATATGTGTAACATGTGACCTGGACTCCAGAACACAGCAAAAGGATCCAAGAACTTCTGGGACCCGACCCCAGCCATCATGTCATGGATTTATTTTAAAGAAAGGTACTTGGGAGTGCAAAAACTTTGAGTGAAACTAGCATGAGAGAAGGTATCTTAAAACCAAACGCTTGGGTACTGCTGCAGTAGAAGCAACAAACAGGTAGAAGTCAAAGAAGTGGCTGATGTACTATTAGCAGTTCTTCACTACCATCATAAACTTACATAAGTGATTTCTTATTTATGAAGAATTCCAAAATCAGAGTGGTACACTGACATGATGGCTCTTGTAATTTAGAACTTTCTACCAGATTAAATAATTATACCAAATTAAAAATAAACAAATTCCCAAAAAGCCCTTATGTGTATTACATATTCTTATACATAATTCCACATCTTCTCCCCTCAAGAGAATTAAGCATATTGGCAGAATTAAAATTAAGGTGGCACTATGTATTATTGTTCAATATAGTTATATATATATATAAAAATGACACTTCAACTCCCAGGAGCATAGGTTTTATTCATACTTACTTTACTAATTAAAGAGAATAAAAAACACAGCACTGCTCAGTCAGGAGGTCTACACCTTTTAAAATTCCTTGGACATGCCATCTTTACATTTGTCTTCATCCTGGATGGAGAAAACATTGAATATACTTATTTAATGGCTTAATGTAAATAAAGAGCAAACATTTCAGCTTTCATAACAACTGCTGCCTCATTATGCCTCCATTAATCTCTGCATTGCTACAGCTCCATGAAATGGAACAGGATGTATCTATGTGATCATGCAGTATGCAAAGTCAAAGTTTTGCAATCACATCAACAGAAAAAACCCTGAACATCCAGGGAAACTGCCTTCAGCTAAGCTCTATTTCAACAAGGAAGTAATTTTTTTCCCCCCAAATAACTATGAACTTGTTACTTGGGAAACTGACCCCCACCTGGCTACACTCTCCTTTCAGGCAGTTGTAGAGACTGTAAGTTTCCCCTGAACCTCCTTTTCTCCTGGACGAGCTCCCCCCACAGCTGCTCCTCACAGAACCTGTGCTCCAGACCCTTCCCCAGCTCCACTGTCCTCCTCTGGGCTCACTCCAGCCCCTCAATGTCTTTCTTGTAGTCAGGGGCCCAGAACTGGACACAGCACTCGAGGTGGGACCTCTCCAGTGCTGAGCACAGGGAAGTGCCCTGGTCCCCCTGGCTACACTGCTTTTGATACAGACCAAGATGCCTTTGGCCTTCTCGGCCACCTGGGCACACGTTGGCTCTTGTTTATAATATATTGGTATGGTTCATTTCAATTTTAATCAGAGCTGACAAACTGTTATAAAAAGTCAAACAATAGCTGAACCTGATTTTTACTCCACATTCAAGTGGAAAAAATGACTGAAAATAAATTAACCCTTCTTGCAATGACAAAGCTATTTATAATAGAATATAAAAACTCACCAGGCCCACCCAAGGGAAAGCAGCTGAAGAAGGACTGGATGCTTACAATACACTGTGTAAGGAAAATAAATTGTTGTAAGACTGTGAAATGTTTGGACTCCAAAAACTGTGACTATTAGAACAGCAGCTCATTACTGCTTCCACAACAGCATTTCAAAGAGCCAACATCTATGAGTAAAAGATCTAAGGATCTACAAGATGCCACCCCCTTCAAATTACCTACATGTTCACTATCTGAAAGTTGCTTTTCCTAAAGTAGAAATAAAGTAATGGCTTCTCTCATTGTCCCCTTTCTAAGCACTGAAAGCCATTTAAGCTCAACAATTTTTGCATTTATATAAAGTCACAAGTTCTGCAGCTCAGATGCTACACAGCTGAAAAATAGCTATTTCTTTAATCACTCCAACTTCTGAAAGCACACCTCAAATGCCTTTAAAATGAGTTCTTCTGCCATAATTCTTGTGGTTTGAATATAAATTTGTTGGTATAAAAGCACAGAGAGATACTAAACCCATTCAAACTACGGCTTTCATTCTGCAAAGAATACCTGGATCACATCTTGATTCAAGCCAAACATGCTTGATTTCTTTAAAAAGAAGAAAATCAAAAACTTTTTTTCCCTTCCAGCCTAAAATTTAAACCAGTCAATTCTTTTTGCTTGAAGTTTGTTATAAAAATGGTATAAAAATGGAAGACTTGGGACCTCTGTTAAAGTTGTAAACAACACACTAAGAAATTAATATTGAATGATGCAACAAAGTAAGATCCAAAGGTAAAACCAGAATTTTTTTAAAAATAAAAACACTTGAAAAGTCAAAATTTTCACTGAATTGGCTGAGAGTTTAACACAGTGTGAAAGGTCTAATAAGCATGAGGATGAGAGCAATTCTTTTCCTGACAAACATGTAAACCTCATCAGGGAGATACTAACGTTTTAAGATGATTCATATAACTAAATGCTTCCTGGAGGATTCTTGGGGAATAAGGCATACCTGCTCAATACAAAGGACAAAATTCAGAGTACAATAAAACAGTTAACACTCTTTGATAAAGCATTTTCCCTAAAATTTACAAAAAGGAGAACAGAAAATGAAACTTAAGCCAATCCTGTGAAAATCGTATTGGTATACTTAAGAGCATGCATCACTCAATATACCTTTTTCAACCAGTGACATAATGCTAAAAAAAATAAAAGTGCTTTGTTTTTGTACAGACTGAGAACTCCATCAGAGGCTGACCCAGGTAACTTTGTGAGGTCTGCTTCTATAAAGTGCTTTGTCACCTCTCTGCCTTGCAATGCAAAGCTGTTAGTCCCCATTCCAGAAAAAGGACAACATTCTTGCTGTGCTTTTTCAAGACTTTCTAGCAAAAAGAACATGTCACAATATTAAGTATTTAAATACTTGAAAGCTGGTCTTGTGAATGGCTACTTTTTGAAGTCTTCCAGTGAAGAATGTGTATCCATTACAAGTCTATGTTTGTGAAATAAAGCTTCCCATTGGAGGAGTACACAGTATATACAATTGTAACATAAATAAGTGAATTATTGATGATAATTTTGCAGAAGACATTTTTCTTTCAAATCCTATCTGTATGCCAAGAGTGGCTAATCAAATGGAATAAATGCTGAACTGTAATGGATTTGATAAACCTCATCTCCAGCAGCTTTCAACCCATATCAAAGCCATAAAAGCTTTTCAAAGTGGCCTAACTCAATTGGCAATCTTTCTTACAAGAAGAGAGAATGAAGCTTAGCCCCAGGCTAAATGATGACTTCAGGAGAGTTACTCCAGACCAATACAGGCCAGAAAAATAAAGTAATAAAGATCACTAATATTGAGGTAATTTTAGTTACTTCAACTTATTAAATCAGAACAACAGAAACATATCCAGAATGTGAATAAAAGGCTCTCATTTTGAAAAATATTATCTATAAGCATCAGACACCCACCACCACCCCCAGCTGCCAAAAGGGTACTTAATATTGCATTACTCTGTCATTTGGTTATTGCTCACAGAATTTTAGGCACATTTAGTCAGGGATGTCTTTGCAGCAAGGCAATTACCTTGCTTGTCCTCCCTAAAGGGTTTTCAACTGGTGTTTCTGACATACTAATTTAATCAAAATAGATTTATACAACTAAAGCTTTATACAACTACTTGACAGGCTCTTCCATGGCCCCTCTGTCTTGGTTTTTTTCCCTCCCCCTCAATGAAACACACCCACCAAGTTTTCAGGCAGTCTCTTTAGACTCTTGCAGCTGCTTCTCAGCCTAGATAAGGAGATGCTGACATACTAACTAATGCATCTGTTTATTCAGTTTTCTTTCAAAAATCATTCCTGAACTACAGAACCAACTTAGCTTCTAGCTAGTTTAAATAGATCACTTTTTCTTCTCAAGTTTTGGATGGAAAATTAGGTTCAATAATGAACTAAGTTTTGATTCATAGGCAGAGACTGCCCCTATGAGATTCCCAATACCTGCTTATGGTTTCATATGCACAGCCCAAGCCTTGCAAATAAACCCTCACAAAAATTCCCAAAGGAACAAAAATAAACAAACTTTACCCGTAGACACACTCATCACCCAAACCAGATCTTTCCTGGCAAAACTTTCTCCTTTTATTGGCATGTTACTGCTCCCTTTCTCAAGTATTCTGTAAGCACCAAGCAGCGAGGAACTGCAAGTGACTCCATAAAGAATGATACTGCCATACTTAGAAGAAGCATTTACAGGACTGCCTCTCCCTTTTTTAAGCTGTGATTCTTTCAGAATCTGTCCTTTGGTCACCTGTGTGCATACACAGATTCAGTTGCAGGATCTTTTTGATAGGGATTGTGGTTTTGAATCTGTATTCCATTGGATGCTGAACAACACAAACAAGATTAGAGAAAGCTTCTTTCCAGCACCTGGATCACAGGTGACAATTAAACATGTATAAGTGATTATCCTTTTGTATTTAAAACAAATCCAAGGACATTCCCACATTCTACAATAAACAGCATGTTCTCCAAGCACAGGATCTTCAACACTACATTAACATTATTCCAAGTTTGCCATATCAACCTCTTAAATAATCAAAGACCTAAAGTCCTTCCACATACTCAGAAATTACAATTACAGACAATCTCAACCATGTGCACCTGGACTGGCTAGAGGCCTATGCCTTTCTTAAACATTCCTGCTCTCAAGACAGCCTAACACAAGGTGTAGAACAGTTACAGCAGTTTTACAATGCTTCAAAATCAGTCTTTGCTCTCTGGGGAAGGCTTACATGAATCTATATAGCCAAGTAATTTCTGGGGGGAAAGAATTGTAAACACAGTTTAAAATTTAGCGAGTTAGGCTACACTAACATTTTTAGTTTACAAGATTTACTCTTCTCTGTTACAGCTTTAGAGTTAACTGCACAGCTCATAATTTGATTAAAAAATCTTAAAATCAAGCAACCACTACCTCAGTCAACCACTACCATATCTTCATGAAGCTGAGAAAAACAAAAGTAGAACATGGCAAGTATATCTCAGTTCCCTGAACTACTTAAAAGCTTGAACATTCCCAGGTTCAACACAAAAGGCCTTGGGTGGAAAAAAATAAAGGCAGTTTCACCCTTCTTTCACTCTCTGGTACGCTTAATGCAAGAAAAATACTTTGCACAGTCCAAAGTTATTATAAAGTTGCAGTCTAATCTAAATTGAAAATATGCTTAACTCCAATTTGATTTGCTTTACAAGCACAAGACTAATTCCTCAATCTGACTGTGCAGGATTACATATGTTACATTATGCATTTCCTTCCAATGCCTGCAGCCTCCAAAAAAGACCAGTCTTCCTTGAGCCATATTAATTTCTCATAAAATATCACTGATATCCACTTATTGAGCCTTTTCTCTATTCAAGGAAGGCCAGTCAAGAGATAAAGTTTGGTTGTAAAATCTGTCACTGTTCAAACACTCACTAGGGAGAGGGACCACATTCAAATATTCCAGTTGCCTGAAATGGCATACCTGGCCACAATAGAAAATGGACCACATCAGTTAGCTCTGCCCAAGTGCATGAAGTTACTTGAGCTTAACTCTCACTAGCAGATGGGAGGGTACAAACAAGTCCACTATTTTGAAGATTAAACTCTGTCATGAAGTTGCATGATAAAATTTGCCTTTAAAAGTTAAGTGTGCTTTTTATTTCATTCTAGTCTAGCCCATAGAGCAATTTCAAACACAAATTCACATTCAGATATAAATATTTTTCCAAGTAAAAGCATTTTCTCCAGCCCTCTCCTCAAATTAAGGATTTTGTTCTATCTGAAATAGGTCACAACCTATGCTCCTAGAAAGTGAGAAAAAGATTCAATTTAAACCCAAGTTTAGAACCAGAGATAGGTGAGACAATCAGTTTACACAAAAACCCTACAAAACTAAATGTAGAAAAATTGGTAAGTAGGTACAAACCTAAGTTTCTGAAAAAATATGTTACAGGGTTAAATAGATAAAACTTCTAATGGTAAAAAAAATACAGTAAAATGAAAGGTGGACCAGCTTTGCTTTCATGTAATTGCATCAACATTACTAATCTCTTTGAGAACAAGCTGTCTGCTTGTCCAGAGCCTATAACTCCATTTGTAGCCATGGTGCTTTCTGAGATCCCTAATGAACCAAGCAGAATCTGGACTCTGAATCAAATCTGAGCATTTCTAGTAAGCAATGTTTTTTACAGTTTTACTGTCTCAGTGCTATTTTTAAACTCAGAGATGGATTTTTAAAATATACAAATTAAGGTTATAACTTAAAACTTGAGCCTCTAAAATACTGACTACAATAAATATCAATGCAAGCATCTGTTCAGAAGAGTGCTTTATATTGATCATACAATAGATACTTATCTAGCTTCATCCCAATATTTAATTAATAACTTATATAATTTGTGTTCATTGAAAACTCTAGCACTTTTGTTTGCTTCATTAATTTCTCCAAGCAACTGTATGTTTCGCATATTCCACTTTGAAAAGGAAATTATTGGATGAATGTGGCAGCAATGATGTAGCTCTCAGAGCAGCAAAGGCTGTCCTTCACTAATACCCAAGAAAATACTTGCAGCAACAAGGGGCACCATCCCCATACAAACCTAATCTGGATGTCTAAAGAGCTTTATCATCTCAGAAAAAGGCAACAAAACCAGAATCAGAACTGCAAGACTAAGAAGGCTCAAAGGAATAGTGACTTAAGAAAGCAGACTAAAGGAAGGGGCTTTCTAGCATAAGGGAAAGAAGAACGAGAATATAGCCGGGAAGGAAGGAAGGGGAGAGAACTGTATTGGAATTGTATTCACCTTCTTAAGACAGAAGCATATAGTCCATAAGTGCTCAGCTAATGCTAATTTAAACCACAGGAGACAACTCTCTCCAGAGCTGACTGCAGGCATGCCATGCTGTCAAGCATTCCAACCCAAACGTGTCAAGGAAGATACCAGGAAATTGGCACAGATGACACTCTTAAGTGATATCTAGAAGAACAGGCCTCCTTTGTCCTTCCCCCATCTCCCAATTAGATTTTAAAGTCAGTAACTCAGTTGTAAAGATACTACAGTCTTTACTTGCAAGTTCCAAAGAATCTTGGAGCAAGCTTGGAACATTAAATATGAGAAGTCTCCTTGGTGGTTCACTGGTTCTTTCCTAAACAAGCATGATGACACCAAAAGCAACCTCATCAGTCCCAGCCTAGGTCCTTTAACTGCACCTTTGGTAGCTCTCCCAGAAAACCTCTTTTGACATCAAGCCCTTCATCCCAGTACTAACACAGCTAACACAGAGTCAGACACCTTCCAACTGCATGAAATAAGATTTTTGAAGCTTGCTTATTGTACACTTTTATTCTTGTAACCATGTTTTTGGGTCTTTCTCATGCTGGGAAATACGACTACATAACCATAAGACAATGGTATCAGCAGTATCCCTCCAGCATTCTGAATGAGCATCAATGGTATCTATTTTATTTTGCATACCAAGATAAGTATTACAATGGAAAATTAGTTTTTATCCCTTCAGTTTCTGTAAGTCAGAGATATGTCAATTCATTCTGCTGCCATGCTCAGGACATCAGAAAGCAAAGCAGAGAGAGCACTAGAGAATATTCACAACTTAAATACTATTAGATTTTTCTACAAGCAGATTCTTTATTTATAGTATAGCTTATTATCAGTCTTCAAGAGCAGTAACACTACAAAGGACCCAGCAGCATAAAACAGTTAGAATTATATCACCCTCTTTCCTTGGGAAAAGGCAAGGAATTGCTCATACACCTTCTTTCCATTTTCAGTGTCCTTCCCAAGCAAATCATAAATGGCCAAAGACATTTGAAACAGCCAAGACAACTTCAGTAACCTTATTGGAAACCAGTCTGAAATAAGAGAATATTCTCAGAAGGAAGAGCTTGGGAATATGTCCACAAACCTGAACCAGCTCTGAATTAATTTCTCAAGCACCATCAAGACTGCTGCTGGCACAGCAGAATAAATTACACTGACTACAAATCCTACTTAAGAAGTCAGGTGAGCATTTGGGTCAGTTTTGTCATCCACAAGATAACATGTTGCTATAACTAGGCTATCAACATCATTTGTTACATAGCAATGTAATACCGTATGTACTCAGGTATTAACTAAAGCAGGTTCCTATTCTGATTTGCTTCTTCTAAATAAAGGAATAAGGAATTCAACCATACTGCATTTAGACAACGATGAAAGGTGCCAATATTTTTCATACCACCTCTGAAGAGAGCAGAGTACTGAAATAGAGTGGTTATATTAATTCAGAACCTCCATTCTGTATGAATTTCCTAGCTCAAACATTGCTTTCCAATACAATACCCATACCTAACCTAGTTAATAATTTACTTCTGACAGCTGAACCAATTCATGCAAGTAATTTTATTTCTTTCCAACTCAAACTTCTCAACTGTAAAATTATGGTACTGTTTCTGCTAGTCTCTAAAAGTTATTTAAATGACTAAATTTCTTACTAGGTGTTTAGCTGTTTTGGATTGTACTAAGCCTCTGTTTGGTTCTGAGAGCTGGAAATACATGCTATTCCTTTCCCTAATAGTGGTCAAACAGTGACCACCTTTGTCTGAACTCAGAAATATAAATTTGTATTTGTAGCCCTCATTCTAGCTAGAATAATTCTGATGTTTCTAAAATATGAATAGTTATCTAGGACAATAACTTGAAATTTCAACATCTGGCCGAAAAAAAGGGTACAAAGTCTTGCAAGATAATTACTACCATGTACAAATATAGCCACAAGATTTAAGAATTGTCCAAAAATAGTCTTTTAGTTTTAATTTTTCCTGATGCTGCGTAAGATTAATGGAGAACTTTCTAGAAGGGAATATTATTACTTCCACAGACAAGAACTTAATTGTATCTAGGAAAATATAATTATCAGGGCAGCAATACAAAAACACATTTCACTCTATTAGTTCTGACATCAGAAAGCTGATTTGGATTTTCAGTAGTGGCTCATATCTCCTTTTAGAAGCAGCAGGTTTTCATCTTGTTTAACTGGAAAGACAGTTACTCTTGAATGCCAGCCTGACAAACTGAAACACTCAATTCTAAATGTTTGGTCTAAACAGCTAAAATAGAATAATGAGAACAGATAAATTTCCAATTGATATCTGATGCAAACTCAGACACTCCTTTTGTATGCCAGCTCTCCCATCTTATTATCTTTTTAAAGAAACCCAATTTATAATCTTTTTAAAGAATATCCCCACCCCAAAGTAAGAAAAAGAAGAACTTGGGACTGGAGTCAAATTCAAGCCTGCTTGAAATGGAAGTTGAACAGGCTTTACCAATCCTCCAGCAGTGTGCAGTCTGGCTGCACAGCCCACTCAGCCTCCTTAGCATCATCCTATTCATATTACTCTGCATTATGTATTTACTAACTGGACAAAGCAACCAGCTACATCTTCTTTTAATCAAATGAATGGACTGAAAAACAAATTTCCCATTGCACAGCCTGTGTGGTGGTGTCTGTACAAACTGCATGCCTAAACATAGCTGTGCAGTTCAGAGCTGCACACATGCATGGGATCAGGAGAGCTGCAAGCCATGTTGTACCCATCAGAAACATCTCCTAGAACAATGCTAAGTTTCAGAACCACAAACAAGTGATCAGACTTGAATTCTACAGTAAACCCACAGTAATCCTGCTTTGTTTCCTGAACAAGCACAAAGCTAGTTCAGGACCTGTGTTCACAGGCTGCACTTCCATCAAACCCAAGTGTGCTGTGCAAGTCTCCAACTGCGCAAAACTTCCTTTTTTGAGCAGGAAGATACCCAACAGCTGGTAAGGTCTGAAGATACCCAACAGCTGGTAAGGTTTTTCAGATAGCACTATTAATCAGAAACACACCCTGGTAGGAAGCCAAGTTTAAGAACTACAAAAACAAGAGTCAAGGTTTTATCATCACCTGAATCAATTAAGAACTTTAAAGTAAAAAACCTCTAGCCCTATATTTGTACAAAACTAAATAATAATTTGAAGTAAAGCAGACACTGCTTTTAACTCCTCCTTAGTAAAGCACTTGAGTATTGACATATCCCATCTCACTTCAATTAAGCAATAATTTTCCCAACTTTGTAGTCAGTGTCACTGCAAAGTTAGTATTTAAGCAATGTTAATGTTTAATAAAAAGTGTTTACTTTGAAAAGGCACTGGAAAAGCAACAATCAGTTTCACACTTGCATTGGCATAGGTTGGAAATTAAAGTTTATCTTGTGAATAATTTAAACACAGGCTAGAAACAAACAGCTTTTAGTTAATTTTCAAATCCCCTCCCTTCTTCAAAAATATTTTGGATTACACAACAAATGCACACCAAGATTTTGCTTTCATTCAGATGGGAAAATTAGTTCAAAGGACTAATATTTCAGCATTAAAATCATAATGTGCTATTATTAAATTTCAGTTCAGTAGATCCTCATATTTGGATGCAGATGATTTTTTTTAGCTACCAGAAAGTAGCTAAATAAATATTTCACAACCTGAACTAGTCACAGAATACTGGTATTTCCCCAGAAAACTAAGACAATAATGTCTGGGAAATAAGGGGTTACATTTTCTGGGGTTTGAAATAAGAGCTCTAAAAATCAATGTTACTTTAATTAAGCCTGAGCAAACTACATGAACACGGTTTTGTAGCTGTTGTGTCACAGAACTGAAACTTTGCAAACTAAAATCACAATTCAAACTACTATATCACAAAGAAACAAAGTGTTTGTAACAATGTCAAAATTCTACTCACAATTAGTAGCAACCAGATTGTGTTACTACCATATTCTTACTGGTACCGCTGGACCCCTTACCAGCATTTTAATCCCTTTATTTTCTCATAGTCAACTAAATTCTCAATTTCAAAATAAGAAGTTGCATTCCAGTTTACAGCAACCAAATGTACTTGAAGGCTGAGCCCTTACGATGGAAATGCAGTCATATAATTTATTTCAGTGTGGGCAAATATATTATTTTGAAACAGAGCAACACCAATGGGAATTAAATTGAAAAGGTCAATTACAAGCTCTCCACAGCTCCCTTCTGATTGTTGAAAGACCCTAGAATCCTCGTGGGTGTACATCAAAAGAGAGTGTGTCAGCACTGTCCCTTGAACTCTG
Source organism: Serinus canaria (assembly GCF_022539315.1). Taxonomy (NCBI): domain Eukaryota; kingdom Metazoa; phylum Chordata; class Aves; order Passeriformes; family Fringillidae; genus Serinus; species Serinus canaria. Next base: position 15,455,023 of record NC_066322.1, on the reverse strand, counting down.
CATTTATAACAGCTTTACTGAGAGCTGCATCATCTGCCTTCCTTCCAAGGTACTACACCACTACAAAGCACAGCCTTTTCATATGGGTAAGTATAAATCAAATAGCTGGGGAAACTATTCATAAGTATTATGACCCTTTAGTTCAATAGTGAATTACAATTTGATTTCAACAAGCTAAAAATTAAATCCAGAACTTATTTGTAGCAGACTAAGCACTCTTGGAGAAAATAATCCCCAAACCCAAGCAAAAGTACAATAAACTGAAGCCCACTCACCAAGTCTGGTAAAACTCTAACTGGAATTATATAACCTGTACCACTTAAACATTAAAGAATATTAATATTCTTAAACTTAAGAATATTAAATCCACTTTACATTTCTCAACCTTCTCCATGGTGATCCATGATATCTGAACCAAATAGCTTCATGACCACAGCACAGACTGCTAACTTATCTTTAAAAAGAATAACTGCAAACGCAACTGGCAGAATAACACTATTTACAAGACAACAGCTGAACAGCTGTTAAATACAGCCCACAGGTTAGCGCTAAGAATACAGAGAGCAGTGTGAAACATTTAGATAGGCAGCACAGAGACCCATAAAAACCACACCTTATCCCCTTAGTCACATGAAATATCCATTTCTAATCCTAGCTGAGTAAAGCTTTATGGCTTTAGCAGTAGGTATTGTAAACTGAAGTAGTGTTATTGGTGCCACAGTCTCTTTTGCTACCTGTAGCGCATCAGGCAGAGCAGGCACAGCAGCAGCTAAAGCAAAACAAGGTTTCCTCCTCAATCCCCCTTAGAAAAATACTTCTTTGACAGTGACATACTGCTCTACAAGGTTCATTTTACAATGCTGAAATACAGATGGAAGTTTCTTTAGCATTATTGGTCCCTTTCTAAAAATTATTCAACATTATTTCATTAACTTCAAACAACAGTTGTACTGGTAACTTGCAATAAACAAAAGGCAATTTTCTCCCCATAAAAACCATGTTTTCCCAAAAGAGGAAACAAATACAAGCCAGACTAGCAACTCCCTTCTCTCAAAAGTGTAAAGGAACTAGCAAGTTAATATTGCAGAATTTCTAAAAGTTATACGAATCCTACTGAAGTTATGAGTCAATTGCATTATGTAAATGTAAAATTCAGCAGAATGTAATAATATCTGTTAATGTAAAACTCTCTGATAGCCATTTGTTATCTGGCTACAACAGAATGCTTTAAACACTCAAGGAAACACTTAAAAAATCCCTCCTATATCATATATTAACTACTGGTTCTCTGCCATAATCATTCTCATTTCCACTCTCCTTTCATGTCCTTTGCACTGCTCAGGGCCACAGATACTGTAGAAAGTTATCTCTTCTATTCCTCACACTGTCATCCGAGCTACATGGATTCTGAAAAAAATATGCACAATATAGATGGACAATACTTAATAAATTCTACAAGTACTGTAAGATTTCACTACTTAAACCTCATGGGCTTTCCTTCACCACTCTAAGTTAGACAAGACAGATCAGTAAGGCCTAATCTGTTACCCTCCCTGCTAGGAAGGTACTTAAGAAAACATTCCAAGACACCTGGAACAATTGATGCCTTACCTTATCCTTTCAAAAACAAAGAAAGCTGAGAGTCAGCAGAAGGTAGCATAAATAGCTTTAATACTTGAAACCATAATAAACACCATCACTTCTAGCTTGTTCGAGAACTACCTCACAGGTATAGTTTTAAATGACCACACTAGGGGCCAATTCAAACAGTTTACCTTACCAGCATAATTAATTACATACTTAATATAAAATTAAGCTTTAGGGAAGTCTGGTTTAATCACTCCTACATAACTGGTCAACTGCAGCATTCACTACGGCCAAATTCTGACCCAAAGCCAGGAAGCTGCCCCAGTTTCTCTGAGAAGATGGGCACTAAGTCAGCCTGACGCCACTTGCACAACTCAGCCAGGGCGCAAAGGGAGGCTGCCACGCAAGGGGCTGCTACAAGATCCCTGACTAGCTGGGATGAGAAACGCATCGGCCAGGCAGGAGAAAGGAAGACAACGACAAATAGGACGGTTCTTGTTCGACACGCAGAACTGTCAGGCCTCAACACTGAGTTAACACTTTTCTCCCTTGCGGGGAGGCTGGGACTTGGCTCCCGCCTGCCCCTTGCTCGAGGGCAGGTGCCGCCTGCCCTCCCGGGGCCGAAGGGTGGCAGCTGCCGGCCGGCCGGGCGAGCCCGGGGCGGAGGAGAGCGGCCCCAGGCGACCTGTAGCGCCCGGGTCACTCGAGGACACGTGCAGATATCGCTTACGCAAACCACAGAGCGGTTTTCGCCGAGCTCCGCCCGCGGGCCCCGGGGCGGCCAAAGACCCGCTCGGCGCCCCGAGCCCGGTCCCTCTCTGCCTCGGCCGGCCCGCGGGGTCACGGCAGGTGAGTGGCCCCGCTGCCGGGCGCCGCCGAGGGACGGGGCGGCCGCCGCGCAGGCTCACCGGATCATCCGACGAGCGGCGCCAGGCACCCCGCGGGACGGCAGCGCCCTCCCGGTCCGCCGGCGGAGGGGCAACCCCGGGAAAAGCAGGGACTACGAGAGCTGCCCTGGGAAAGCCCCGCTCCGCGCCGCTCCCCCTCCTTCCGCCCGTGCCTCCCTCACACGCCGGGGCTGCGGGGCACCTGTCAGCGGCAGCCGCCCCTCCCTTACCTGCCGCCGCCGCCCCCCGGCCCGCCCGCGCAGCGGCGCTGGGTCCGCGCGCTCCGTCCGCGCGGCAGCCGGCGGCGCAGCGCGAGGCACCGGCTCCAACCGGCGCGTCTGGGGCGGGCCCCGCCGGTGTCACGTTACCGCCCGCGCAGCCAATGGGGCGCGGCCGGCGGCGCCGCTGACGGGCCGGGGCGGGGGAGCTGCGGCGGACAAAAGCGCCGCGCCTGACCCCAGCCCGGCCCCGCCGCTCACCTGCGGAGCCTCCTGACCGCCCCTGCCGGCAGAGCGGGGAGCTCCCGGGAGCCCGGCCGCCTCGGAGCCCCTCGGTGCGGCGACGCGGCTGTACCGGCCCGCAGGCTGCAACCCCCCTCTGCCTGCCGGCGTTTAAATAACCCGAGCCGTTAGAAGAGGTGGAGGAAGTGAGAAAGCCATTGTCGCCAGCCGTTAGCAAATAAAAATAGACGCGGCGACACTCGCGAAATGCAATTTAATCCCACCGGAGGCTTTGGCTGGGACGGGATGCAGATCCCGGAACGGCCCCGACCCCCGCTAGGGGCAGGCGGGAGGAGCGAGGCTGGGGATGCCGGGGATGCTGCGGAGCGGTACAGCGCGGGTGCGTTCGGGATGAGCTCCCGCCCCAGCTGCGGCACCGCCGCTGCGAATGTCCTGCGGCACCGGGGGTCTCCTTCCGGGCCAGGGACACCTAACGCAGGCCACCGTTTCTGACATGAACAGGCAAAAGTCTGTGCGGCCCGACTCTTCTATGGCTCCACTAAAAACCTGATACCGATATTATAAAGTTCACAAATAAGCACGACGGTTTTTAAAAGTCATAATTCATTTGACTTTCCTCCTGCACCTTCTCCGGTGGACAGCGAAGCTCCCTTTTCCAGATGTCTCAAGAGGCCAGTTCTGCTGGGCAAAGGCGTGAAAGCCTGAAGGAAAATTTTGATTCCTAACTAGATTTCTACAAAAACTGGGACAAATAGGCTCTGTCTCTCTCCTCTTAGTCGTGCAAACAGCTCACTCTATTCAAGTAATTGTCCTGACATATTTTCATTATTAGTAACGCCATTGCAAAGACCTAATCTAAACTCTATTTACACTATAATTACACTCCTTACACTGGCTCTGTTATGGTAATGTTTATTCCCTGTCCAGTCTTCAATTTCGTGGGTCAAGGGACTATTTTCAAAATATGCTTTTCCTCCGTGAAACACAAAAATCCTTTCCCCTGCAGCTGTATAAAACCACCTTCATTTTAAATAGCAAAGACACTAAATTCTACAAAAGTTAACAATTTTCAAATTGTATTCTCAGTTTTCAAATATGTGTTCAGTACACATTTAGCTGGTAGTGTTAGTTCCGATTTAAAAAAGACAATATACTTTTGAGGAAGTGCAAGCATTGCACTGGAGCCAAAAGTGAAACTAATTAAAATAAAAGGGAACCTCACTTTTTAATCCAAACTTGTAGAAATACCAGTGAAGAGGTGTGTTGAAAAAAAAAAAAGACTGTTTGTTTTTCTAGTTTGCAGTTCTGGTGGTAGCCGAGCAGGGAATGTATTTGTTTTAGGCTGACAGTCTCTACTTTGGGTATGTATGCTGATAGTAATCTAACCTCAGAGAAACAGCTACTGTCACCACAAAGATGTCAACATCATGGCATTGTCTGCAATTACCGCTCTAAGAGTCTTTGGTGATGTTTGGTAAACAGCAGAGAGCAGGCCAGTCTCTTCCCAGGAGACCAATTCCCTTTTGTTTCATGACCTGACACCTCCTCAGCTGGCTGTATCATCGAGACAAATTTTCTGCTCTATTAGAGTTTCCCTGAGGAATTATTTAATCCATTTTACAGGGACTATTTCCCCCATCAGTGAGCAAAATAAATAAAAGTACATCTTGTTTTATAATCTTGCTTTCTACTAACACAAAAATGAAAAGTCTTTCTCCAGGATCTGCCATAGTTTCTTTTTGTCAGCAATATACTAGGAAGACAAATTAATGTTTGACTAAATTATAAAACCAAGAACTCCTTGAACTAAGAATCAAAGTTTTGAAGTCAGAACAGGGAATTTAATGTTCATAAGGTTCATAATTGCTTGAGCAGAAGACTGCAGCACAATTTTCTAGGTTTACTTCTTTACTCTGATACTGAGTAGCTCATAGGGAAGCACAAGGGGAAGACTCAGCCCGCCAGTTACAGCAGAGCAATCTCTGAGCAAAGGAAATATTTTGTTATCATCTTATTCAAAACCAGCACTGTTTTATCCGTGCAGCTACTCACTGTATACCTACCAATCAAGCTCATCTTTAAAGTTAGCTTAGTGACAATTATTTCAGGATGAATTTCTTCCAGTCTTTTTCAAGCAACATTACCTGGAAAATGTTCTTCAAGTAACAACACCCATTCCATTTGTTTGTGACAGCCATCTATAAGATAGTGATAAACAGCAGCTTGACAATACTGTGAAAGTTGAGCTTCCTTTCACACATCCTGCCATCCCCTGATCTTTTTTAATTTGCTATGTAGATGTCACAAACACAGCTTCAAATATAAATAAATAAATAAATAAATAATAATTTAAAAAAAAATTATATATATATAAAATTATTTCAAATGTTCTGCTCAGTGGGATTATTGGGTATCCAGAGCATCTGCTTCAACCCCTTCACTTGTACAATTTTAGGAAATCCCATGTAATAAGAAAGGGGAAGCTATATAGGAAAGTGCTGTATATTTAAAAAAGCAATACAGTAAAAATTTCACTTTAAAATATTTTCTATTGAAAATTCTTTTTAATATTACAGAGATTATATTTCTCTTGTCTTTTAACCCTCCAGCAGTGCTTGGAGTTGCAGGAGCAGCAACATCTTGATCAGTGATCATGCTGGCAGCAGTATCTGAAGCTGAATTTGTTCTGTAAATATAGCACCCTATGACAGCTTGCCTTGTGATCACCAAGTGATTCTCAGGATCCCGTATTTCCATATGAAAGGCTACAGCTGCATGTTTAGGTGAAGCATGAACAATCGGACCGCAACTCTTTAACTCCTAAAACTCCATACTATCACTTATTCTCCTTAAGAGAATAAAAACTCGGTAAGCTTCATAGTTATTAATATAATTTAATTTAATTTCCTGGCACATCCTGATTATTATCTCACTTGCTCCTTCTGGCATTTTCTAAAGCTTCTTTGTCTTCTACTGACAATTTATAAATCACATGTTCCAAACGCTCCAGATCATTGATTCCTGCCGCAAATACCGTGGCTCACAGTGACCAACAAGGACTCTCCTGCAGGGCCGGGTATTTTAGAGCAACACTTCCCTCTGCCGGACCTGTGGGCAGTCACAGCTCCGCCGGCTCGGAGGGACCTGCACGCCTTCCTCTGCCTCTCGCTACGACAAGACCCTGCTCCTCCCAGAATGCGCGGGACAGTGCGAAACTAGCAATGCTCAAAATAATTCATCAGATGAATAGGATAATCATAAAAATTGCATCGAGTATCAACTGTCTTGCCTTTAACTCATTTAGTGGTTGGAATATTGTCCTCAGCTGAGGGTGAGTGTTAGAAGGAAGGGGAGAGAGAACTGCAGAGATACATGAGTAAGACTGTGCTTAATTCTCACCCTTCACAAGGACAGGAACTGATCCCAGTGCAGTACTACACGTGCTCCTAACTCATTTGTAAGAACACCACTGAAAACATAATTAAGCATTTTACTGAACAAAGATTCTGTTCACATACTCTGCTGAATGAAGGCTTTTAGTGGACTTCAAAACATAGGAAGAAGATGAATAATCTGAAGATAGAAGAAGAGGAGTAGAAAATACAGATATAATGCTAAAACAAAATTCCCCATTAGTGAAATTTACTTTGAAAAGGCAGACAGACAGACAGACACCGTGGAAGAAATGTCAAAAGATTGGATGAAGGGGGTACTCATTGTTGAAAGGTAAGAGTGCTGAAAGCCATACTGAGGTTAATTGGAATAAACCAGCATTATAAAACAGGAAATAGCTAGGTGGTTCTTGATCTGTGTTCAAAACAAAGCCTGTGCTAAGCACACAGAAGGTCTAGTTAGAAAATATCATATGAGAAATATTTCACATGGGAAAAAAAATGTTTTCAAAGAGTTTGGAGAAGGAAATATGGGGCTTGAATAAAGAAACCAGAACATCAGGATTAAGGAGGCATTCTGAGTTGTTTTTCCCTTTTGTTGTTACAAAAAGAAATTTTAAAAGCAAACTCAACTGCATAAGGTGGCATAAGCAATGTTTTCTATGCAGGTTGTTTTCCAGTCATTCCCTTGTTTTTTCATGCTGAAGAATGGGATTCTCTGTTTTGTCTCATGGTATTGAATTCTTGCCTCCTGGTAATCCTTGCATCTGGTTGATTATTTGTAAAGTCTCTGGCTGAGACTTTCCAAGGAACTTCTAAGGTGGACTCCAAGTAGACAGCATAAGATGAGTATTCATCTTCCAAGGCCTTTCAACACAAAATAAATGTTTGATGGCTCTAGTAGCTCTAGAGGCATTGTCACCTCACATTTGACACTTAATACTGAATTACTAATAATTGCTGTGTGCCTGCTAGAATGCTAGTAACAAATAATAATAAAAAATTAGTGATTTGGTATTCAAATATCACTCACTCCTATTGCTCAAAAAATGCTTTGACTCCACTGTACAATTCTAGTACTGCAAGTACAAGTCATTAAAAATGCAATTAAGAATCCAGCACTTGAAACACTACATCTCATAATTTTCTGCACTTCAGTGTATTCTTATGCAGATCCTGGTTTCTCTCAACTATCCTAGGCCTCTCTCAATTATACTATCCTATTTTTTACATTTCATTCACCTTGCACAGGGGTGAGAAATTTACACCTTGTAAATGTTCCATAAATGCCTGCTTCTGTTTGCTCAGCATTCTTGCAAAGTCTTGAATTTCAGCACTTGTCTGGGGACAACTTTATGCTTGTTAGAAATCAGAAGTCCTCCAGTAGGGAACTCCTGACTGTGTTATTTTATGTCATCACTGTTCCTGTACTAGTTAGGCCTCAGACATGCAGCCTTGATTTCAACTGGGACAGCCCAAGAGGGTCACTCCCTTCAAGTTTTCTCCTGTTGCTGATTATAGTCCCAGCTAATTTTTCATCAGAAGTTTCTGCTGCCTCAGATCTGCAGTCTGGTTTAGGTGTGATGTTGCTCCCCACTTTGGGGTTATCCAAACTAAGTAGATCAGTTAAACACTTTTAGTTACAAGGTTTCACTTTAGATCACTTTGAAACACTCAGTTTGGGACCTACCAGTATAGGCTCTTTCCCATTTAACTTGGCCTTACAAAAAAACAGAATCTGCTCTTCACCTTGCAGTCTCAGATCCTCAGGGAAGCTGTTAGATCAAAAGACCAAAGGCAAATGATTTGTCTTTCAGCACACATTTAATCTGGATCGTCTCCTCATTCCCTTCAGTCTTCTTTCTGAATGTGTATTTTGAGGTTGGTCAGTGATTTAACTGAAAAAATTATTTCCAATATCCCTCCAGAGAGTGCACACATCAGTTCTCTACTGTTTGAAGCCCGTGACAGAAAAAATGTCACAGAATCACTTTCTGCTAACTTGAGGAACCCATAAGAAAAAAATGTTTCTGCTACATCTCAACAGAAACTTGTTTTATGTTTTCTAGAGACCATGGGAAAAATAAGACAAGAAGGTCTGTTATACCAAAGTATCTTTTCCTCAAGTCAAATACAAGGAAGTTACCTCTGGAATTTGTCAGAAAATATTTCCATTGTCATACCCTCTTTCATTTTTTATTAATGGCATTATTCTGCAGGGGGGGAAAGATAATTTTGTCCACAAACCCTCACAATATAAAAATATTTAATTTTAAAATATTTAATTTTATACTGAAGTCAAATGTACATAGACACAATATATGATCAGCATTGGCAGTATGACAAATATCCAAATAATAAATTGTTTGTGGATACTGATAAGAAATGCTAGAGCTTTCCAACACCTGCTTCACTCTGCAGTTGCATTCAATTTTCTTTCTCATACTTTCATTAAAAATGTATGAGGTCATTTAAAATTGGAGTCCTCTCAGCACCTTCTAAGATTACATCTTTAGAGGGAATAAAGCAAGTATAATCTGAATTCCCGGATCACATTAATTGGCCATTATGCCTCTTTTAAAACAGTGCCAAGCTTATACAGTAACTACCATCTGATAAGCAAATTGTAACAGTGCAGCCTACCAGGAAAGAAAAGAAAAACTCATTCTTTTTTAATGAGAATCAAAATAAATGCTTACAGCACAACGAGTTATGGGGAGTTCCTTGGCATCGATTTGGAATGTTTAATCACAAAACAATGTAGTCAGATATGTGTCATACAGCTCACCCCAAATGACTGAAAAATCCTATGCATATGTTTAATACTCCATACTCTGAGTAATATGGGAAATTCTCACTGAAGTATTTCCAGCTCCCTGGACTTCCCTTATGCAATCCAGTGTTAGTCACACAGTGTGGGAGCAGAGTCCCATCCCCTTCTCCAATGCAGATGCTGGCAGGACTCAGCCTTTAGGAATAAAGCTGGGTTTGAGAGATATTTGGGCTGTACTTCTCCTTCGGTATTATCCTGCAATCTTTTCAAGATGGCACACTAATTCCTCCTCTCCTCAAAAACGGTTTTGCAAAAGACAAGATTCATACTCTTTCTGGAGCAGAGCTTGCAGCTACAACATGGCACACAGTGAAGTGGCAGCAGGGCCATGGGCTGGGGGTAAGGATGGCCCCTCCCACCCAAGAGACTCCAAATTGTCCATGGCTGAGAGGTGTGTGGGTGTCCTGCCTAACCCACTGCCCTGAACTGCTGCAGACACCAGAATGCCTTTTTGTGCTTTTGCTTGAAAAGCAGAGCTGTGCAATTCTGAGGGAGCAAAGCAATAGAGGAAGATAGTAAAGAGAGGAATTGTGAGCAAAGAGATTCTCTCATCTGCTGTCCAGTTGATTTTGTAATGAGAAAAATAGGCTTTTGTCCATTTCTTGTTAGCAAACAAATCTGTGACAAAGCCTTGCATGTCCCATCAGTAATTAAATGCTTTTTCTTGTTGATGAAAAAAATCTTTAGGGCCTTAAATTCATATAAAAAGGAAATTCCCACACATACCTGCCTTTTGGAACTGCCACATATACGGTTTTATTTTTATAACTTACATAATACCACTTTGGAAAGTATTGGCTATATGCCAAGGGAAAGCTGATTTACATTTTATGTTTTACATCTCTCTTTTGGTTTGACCAAGATACAGGTTTATTAGAGTCCAATCTACTGTGGGTAGGGCAGAAAACTCTGACAGACAAAACACAGCTGAAGTCAGCTGATTTTTTATGGACTGTTAATAGCGTGCTTGAGCATTCAAATTCTGCCAAGTAATCTTGTCCTCTTCAATTGAACTGCCTCACTAATTAGTTTTGAAGTGTAGAAACTCCTGACCTCCTTTCCTCTTAAAAAAAAAAAAAAAAAAAAAGATGGAGCTTGA